>NW_017673646.1:107008-122502 GCF_001879085.1 Nicotiana attenuata
ATTCACTTTAGATTACACCAAAGGCTTCGTTATCCCTAATCCCGCCTTTAAACCCGCAATTATAGATTCCTCTAATAATCTAGGAGTGGTGTTGTTCAACAATAACCTAAATATGCACTCTTTTCCAAGTTATGCACACTAAATAGGCACAGCTAATTAGGATCCTGTCAATTAACTACAACGAAACACGAAGTTGAACAAGTAGAGATAAAGTGGCAATTTTTGTATTCACATAAACAAGAAGTTCATCACCCAATAGGTTCCATCAAAGCCTTAGACAAGGAATTTAGCTACTCATGGCTATGGGAAAGTAAACTAAGCTTGGATTCATCATAAAATCAAAAGAAAAGAAGAAAGATGTTTAGAGTATATTCTCACAATGTTTTCCTTGCTAAGAAACCTAAAAAATCAATACATGCCTCTCTTGGGCGAAGTCTAATGTTTTAAATAGGGTTTAGGTCTAAAAATCCCGTAATTGACACTTTGGTCCCTGAAGTTTCTGCGCCTACAGCGGTTCTGCCGCGGTCGCGGTAGAACCGCGGCCAAACACCCTCGCGGAATCACTGAGGTTCTGCAGCTGCTTCCCACCGCGGTTCTGCCGCGGTCGCGGTGGAACCGCGGTGGACCCAGTGCTCTGAATCTTCGGCCTGTTTTTGCGTGGTTCACTTGGGAAATTTCACAGTTGGCCTCTTTTTCATCACTTTTAACTCCAAAACTGCTCCTTAGCCTTCCTTATACATATTTCACCTACAAATCATGAAAAGCACTAATAAGAGCATTTTGTTATACTTTTAGCATTAAAACTACACAAGAAGGTGATTATTTAAGGTGTGATTATAGTCAAATTCACCTATTATCAGACAGTCATCAAATTAATATGTCTGAAACTAGTACTTTAATATGTTAAAGTTGGGTTAGGGGAGAAATGCAAATTACTTTTCTCCGAAATGATATGTTTGTTCATATGTCTGTCACGGCAAAATGAAGGCATTTCCATAGGGCATTGATAAATGCTGAAATTAATTCTCGAATTTTATGAGGCTGAAAGTAGTACTTTACTATGTTAAATTTGGTCATGGAGAAACGCTTTTGCATAATCACTTTTCTTTTGAGTGATATGTTTCTTCATGTAACGACCCAGTCGTTCGTTCTGAGAGTAATAGCCCTATTTCCCCATCTGTGCTTATTTATGTATTGTTCAGCTGTGTTGAGTTGAATCGAGTTGGTAGGTTTGGGTTTGGAGTAGTTTTGGAGTGAAATGAACACTTAGTCTCTTAGTTAGAAAGCTAAGTTAGAAAAGTCAACCGGAAGTTGACTTATGAGTAAACGAATTTGGATTTGGATTTTTACGATTTGATTAGCTTTGTTGGGTGATTTTAGACTTAGGAGTGTGTCCGGAATATAATTTGGAGGTCAGTGGTAGAATTAGGCTTGAATTGGCGAAAGTTGGAAGTTTAGAAGTTCTTAGGCTTGAATTCGAGGTTGATTTGGTGTTTTGGTGTTGTTTTAGGTGTTCTGAAGGTTCGACTAAGTTCGGAAAGTGATATATTATTTGTTGGAATTATTAATTGAGGTCCCGAGGGTATCGGGTGAGTTCTGGATAGGTTTAAGTTGTGTTGCGCTCATTTTTCTTATGTTTCGACACTGTTTGTTCGAGCATAAATGATATCATATTGAACAAATGAGCTTCAATTCTTTTTCGATTGAAGCATTAGATCCGTATCGTAATTACAGACCCGTAGAAAAAAAATCGTCGAATTTGGACATCGTATGATGATTTAATGATCATTTTACTAAGAAATAGGTTGCTAGATTTTTCAGATTAATTACGAAATTGCCACTGACGGCGTATTTAAAAATCTGCACTATTTGCAAATATTAAAACCTATATATTTTATTCATTATAAGGTCAAATTCAGTGATTCAAAAGCCTAGCTAGACTAGAATTTCACAAGGAATCCATTGGAGGCATAAAATACGAGTTTCGGAATTGTTTGGCACAAGAAACGAGGCAGAATAGCTGGCAGAAAAATATATAAAACTAGGGTTTGTTCATTCGGTCATATTTTGAGTTGGGGAGCTCGGATTTGGGCGATTTTTTAGGCGATTTTCATCATATGGATTGGGATAAGTGTTCTCTACTTGGTTTTAGTTATATCTCATGAATCCATCTTCGTTTTGGGATTTTAGTGATGATTTCAAAGTTAAATTGAGGGAGTTAGGGTTTGAGTTTTGGAGAGTTTTAAGTGAGGAATTGAGGGACCAAAAGGAGTACGATTTTGACAAATTTTATATGGTTAGAATCGGGAGAGGACGAGGATTATTATTCTACCATTTTTTGATTGGTTTCGAGACGTGGGCCCGGGGGCCGGGTTTTGGCCGTTTTCGGATTTTTGGTATATTTTACAATTTTTATTGTGGAATTCGATTCTTTAGTATATTTTGATGGTATTAATCTGATTATGGTTAGATTCGGAACTTTTGAAGACCGAGTCCAGAGACGAGGGCATCTCGGAGTAGGATTTTACACGGTTGAGGTAAGTAACAGTTTTAACTCTGGCTTTGAGGGTATAAACCCGGAGAAATTGATATTATGTGATTGTTTGGTGGTGATACCCACGCTAGGTGACGGGCGTGTGGGTGTGTACCGCGAGGGATTGAGACTTGGTCCGTCCCGTGAGGCTGTGAGGCCTAATGGCTATTATCTATGGTTATGTGTTTTTACTTGTTGTTGAACTTGTTGGCCTTCATGTTAGAGATCATGCTTAGGCTTTATTCATGCTCACATTATTTGTACTTAGTCATAGAAATTATTTTACCTGTTTACCTCAGTCTCTATTATTTGCTAATATGTTATAATACTTGATGTGGGTTGTGTTCCCTTATTTGTTGATGATGGTGAGGCCAGTGAGGTACATGATTGAGTGAGACCGAGGGCCTGGTTGTGAGAATATTAATACCATAGCGCGTCAGTTGTCCGCGTAGCACGTGAGTTGACCGTGCGGGTTCAGGTATTTATACCATAGCGCGTAAGTTGTCCGCGTAGCACGTGAGTTACCGTGCGGATCCAGGTATTGATATGATGGCCTGGTTGTGAGGATATTAATACCATAGCGCGTGAGTTGTCCGCGTAACACGTGAGTTGACCGTGCGGATCCAGGTATTGATATGATGGCACATGAGTTGTCCGTGCTTAGCGCTTGGGCTTTGGGAGCCCCTCCAGAGTCTGTACACACCCCTAGTGAGCGCAGAGTGTTGAGTGTGGAGTGCTGAGTGCGAGTGTTGAGTGACATTGCTATGAGGTTGCATTTACTTTTGTTGTTATTGCATTTACCTGTTAACTTCTTTGTGGTATTTGTTGGTTTTATGAAATTTACCTGTTTATTCATGTTTATTGTAAATTGTGAAAATAAATAATTGGACTATTTTACTTAGCTCGTCACTACTACTCAGTTCCTTAGTTATTTCTGTTACTACTGAGGTGGTTGTACTCAAACTACACCCTGCACTTTATGTGTAGATCCAGGTGAATTAGAGCGCGGCGATCGTTGATTTCAGGCCGGCTTTAATTGGCGACTGCAAGGTAGCTGCTAGTGTCCGCAGGACCTTGTTACTCCTCTTGTCATTTATACTTTTGGACAGTTAGACAGTTTATATATCTTAGCTTATAGTTTTAGACGCTCATGACTTAGTGACACCCCGATGTTTGGGACTATTTCCGTATTTTATCTTATTTATATATGTAAAGTTGGTTTAGTTTATCATGAATTAAATTATTGGAAATGTTTTATTAATTTCTTATAATCGGTTTAGTAGTATTATTTGGGAATAAGCTTGCCTTGTAACACGATAGGCGCCATCACGACCATGATTAAATTTTGGGTCGTGACACTTCAACTGTCTGCCTTTGCAAAATGAAGGCACTTTCCTAAGGGAATAGATGTTTACTTTGAGAACGTTGGAGGAAATATGCTGGATGAGGTGCTTTTGCACATGAATCTCTATGGTAGGATTACAGTTTCGGGGATGATCTCTCAGTACAATTTAAAGAAACCATATGGTATCCACAACTTGTTTTGCCTTATCACAAAGAGATTACGGATGGAAGGTTTCTCCGAGCTTGACTTCCAACACAAGGTTCCAGAATACCTCGAGTTTGTTATTCAGCTTATAAGAGAGAAAAAGCTGGTTTTTGTAGAAGATATTGCTGAGGGTTTGGAAAATGCTGCATCAGCTTTCGTTGGTATTTATCACGGGCGAAACGTTGGCAAGCAGATTATCCAGGTTTCAACTCATGACTGAGAACTCGCAGAATTTGGAGAAAAACAATTTTTCCTGTAATTCATTCACACTTCCTATAATACGTTGTCAAAAGCAATTTGCTGAGGATATTGATGCAGTCCTCCTATTTGAATAAACTGTTTTATTGGTTTCCTTGTTTTTAAAATGTTTCAAGTTTGAAAGTATGATGAAATGTGAGAGTGAGGATTGTATCTGAGAAGCTAAAAGAAATAAAGAATGGAGAAGAATTCTTAACCATGAAAGAAGTGTGTTTACCGTGAAAATGGTAACAACAATTAAATTTGTAAATGAGATTCTAAAAAATACGTGATCTATTCCCGAGCTAGTTGTTAGAGCAGTTGATGCTAATAATATGGAGTTTAACGATGAAACGCGAGCTAAAACGAGATAGTAATCGAGCCGAGGGGCCTGCTGCCCGGGTATAGGTCTGGTCGATGGGGGACGACGTCAGGGTCGAATTCGAGCTATCGGGGATAGTCAGGGATGGGATAACAGTTGAAGATATAATCAAACAAGACTCTTTACGGCCAATGTTAAGTAATACGATGAAGGACTAGTATGAAAGCGATGGATATCAAGGCGACCTCGGACCAACGAGAACGAACAAGTTTAGAAAGAAGAGAGAGAGAGAGAGAGAGAGAGAGAGAGAGATTATTGCACTTGTGGAGAAATGGAGCAACATCAGTCCCTTACAAGGTAGGGTGAGTTCCCTTTATATAAGAGGGGAACTCGTCTACAAGTACATGGGCATTAATTACAATGTATGGAGATGGGGCGGCTTGACGCGATGCCTCACCATAGGCTCTGAATAGGCCGGCTCTGTCAGACTTAGCCATGTGCCCTAGGAACTTCCCCTTCTGTTCTAGCCTGGACCTCCGTCTTCTTCGAATCGGACCTCGACGAGCCCCGAGGGAAGGGACTAAGTCGTAGCCCCGTGTCCTTGGGGTCTCGAGGCATACTCCCGGATGGCTTGATTGCAAGAAATCAGGCCCTCTGATTTCACCGTGTATAGATAGTCTCCGCGTTTCTCAGAACAAAGCATTGGGAAACGACTATGATCTCTGACTCCTCGAGATTCTCGAGGTGACATTATACTGACGATTCAACTCATGGCGCGATCTTTTGCGATAGATGGCATATCTCATAGACTCGTGCCCAATACACTGTCATTTCCCGCTCTTCAGGGTGAAAGTAATGCCGTCGATTTTGTTTTTCAAGGACGCTAAAATTGCATGTTCTCATGCCCCTCGAGGCCCTTTGAATGCCTTCTTTTACTTGTTGACCGTTGATATCTAACTTGGGCGCGAGCGTTCTTTCCACTCCTCTACAGATCGACATGGCTCTCTTTCGAACCCATCGTCGTACCTCGGAGCAATCCTGGATTGATCTGATAGGCCCGGGCTGCTGGGGTCCTTCGAGTTGTGTGGAGATAATGCGCCGAATTTTGGGGGCCTTCGAGGATCTTATCCTGGATGAAGATCGGCTTCAGGTACCAGGGGGTCCCTTTTGATCTTAATGCAAATAACCCCCTTCAAAATGTTTAGGATAGACTTTCTACTGAGGAGTTGCCTGTACTCAGGCGCTGCCTCGAACCTTCGTGGAGCTTTCTTGATCGGAGCTTCCCGTGCTTATTCCTCCTTTTCAGAAAAGGGGAACCGCGAGACCAGGTACTTGCCCTGCGTCGAATGATGGTGTTGAAAGCTTCCTGAAGTCCGGCTTCTTTTGGTCGGGGACCCTCGAGGTAAAATGCTATCTCGAGCTTGGAGATAATACGGATGGCTCCTTGAGTCTTGGCTTCTCGTCGAAGGATGCTTTTGGGATCGGGCATTACCCCGTCGATCTGCATCGAGGCTGTAGGTTTTTCGAGGCTTGCTCCGGGTAGGCGAGTCGCTGCTGGTTCTCGCATATATGTGGGGCGGATTCGGCATCTTCGCAAGACCTCACTATTTTTAGGTAGCTGCTCTTCCGCTTTGGCATAGGGTTTTTCATTTCTCTAGGCGCAAAAAGTGTTGGTGCATGCCCTTGCTTTGATCTGTTAGTTTTAACATAGTCATGGCAACCACTTCGGGGCCGGGCCGGCAGGGAGCGGGGAGTGCTGCTCCCGACGCTCAGGAACCGCGAGAGTTCGCTCTGAAGATAATGTCTTTCATAAGAGGGGAACATCTGGAGATGGTGAGAAAATACTGTGGATGGAGTGAGGGGATAGCGCTGCAGCTGCTTCCCCCGGATGAGAGTATTACGGACTCCACTGATGGATTCTTGAGTGTATATCTATATCTTTTTGCGTTTGGTCCCCCTGATAGGGTTGCGCTTGATTTTTGCTTGAAGTATCGGGTTACTTTGGCGCAGATATATCCGTCGTTTTGGCGCGTGGTGCTGATGATGAGGTTTTTTGCGGAGAAGGCTGTTCTTGAATTCACGCTTAACCATCTTGTCAGGCTATATCGGCCCTTTCATCACCAAGTCCTGCTAACCCTGAGGTACCGTTCGTCCACACCTTTTGTAGTTGACGATGAAGAGGATGGGGATTGAGAGTGGGCCGGTTTGTTTATCCGGGTCCGCACGGTCGACATTATCCTCGCGGAGCTTTTGCCATTTCCCGAAGGGTAGAATTACGCACGTGAGTGGAGCGTCTGGTGCCCTCTCAGATTTTGCCTATAGCGAAAGTCAGTTGAATAATAGTGTTTTTTACCTTGTTGTAGCAACTTCATAGACGTCGGGCGAAGTCTTTGACCTCCCCGGCTGGGTCCGGAGGCTGGTGACCCATTCGGCCTGCGATGAGCGTGGTGGCGAGTTGTGCTTCGTATCAGGTGGGGAGAAAAATACCAAGGTATGTGCACGTGCTGCCTTTGCCTTGGCCTTCGTATATTTTAGGTAACATTTTCCCCTTTCATTTGTACCGGATTCGCCACTTGCAGATATCGGGTGGTTCCCTGGGATGAGGTAGTGCTCTTCCGAAGAGGTGAAGGAATCGTTGGCCTCTGAACCGAGGGATGATGGCGATAAGCTGGATCGGCACCCGCGAGGTGATGGAGCTTTTAGTGGTGCTGATCGGGCCTGTGTTTCCAAGGAGAGGGCATCGTTCGAGTCTGCTGCTCCCGGAATACCTGATTCCAGGTCGGCGGTGCCTTCGAGTGAATATGCTTTGCCCGAGGCCATTCTCCTAGTGCCGAAGAGGCAGGATCAACAGGAGTGTGTTCCGACTTCGAGGAAGTCCGTCGGCTTCACTTCGTGGTGAGTTTAGGCGTAGTTTCCCTGTATTCCGTGTCCTCCTCCCTCTATTGAGCTTTTCTTGTGCAGGCCTGTGATTGGCTTATGTGTGAGCTGCTCCGTCAAGGGACCAGGCTTTAGAAAATTCTGGGCGAGGGCGAGTCCCTTAGGCTTCTTAGCGAGGAGAAGGAGATCGAGTTGCTGCATTGGCGATTTGAGGTGTACCGGAGCTCGAATTACGAGAACTATTTGATTGAGCAGGTAACTTTTTGCAGCTCGCGCTTTGCTCTCTTTGGCCCTTAAGGTTAACCCCTTTTTTGTTATATTAGCTGCAGAAAAAGACGGAGGCTTTGGAGTACCTTAAGGGCGACATCGATCGCGTCAGAACTGCCTGTGGTGAGCTAAGGGCTCATGTGAAAGCTCAAGCTTTAGAGGAGGCAAGCGCCTCGGCCAAGGTCCCCGCCTTCGAAGTCCTACTCCGCTTGGCTCGTGATAATGCCAAAGTTCAAGCGGATATGATCGGGAAATTTGAATCTGATCTTTCGAAGATCAGGGCTGTGATAATTGATGCCCGGGCTGAGGCGACGCTAAATGGAACCAAGGCTGATAAGGAGATGGCGATTCGTATGAAAGACGCTGCGGATGCTCAAGCCGAGCTAAAGGGATCCCTCGACCGGGAGAAGAGGATCGAGGAATATGTCCGTTACAGATCCCGAAGAAAAGTACTCGGGGAGATTGGCGCGAGGGGCTTCGTTCTCTTAGAGGAATTGGCTCGAGCAAGGGCGGACGAGCGTGACACGCGGTCATTCCTTGACGAGGTGGAGAGCAAACCCGGCAAGCCGTACCCCTTCGGAGCGGAGCATAGATTTCATCGTTTTATCGCTTTGTATTTGATATATGTAGAGCATGTCTGTAGATGGAGAGTGCGCCCCCCCCCCCCCCCCTTTTTGCGAATGTAATATAAGAGGAAATTTGAAGCTTTATTTCTTCTGCATCTCTTTTCTGTTATTGCTTTTGGCCAGGCAGGCTGGTTTCGATGTTTGGCGGGATCCTCGTAGGTCTGGAACCGATTGGTCAGGCGCGGGGGCTCTTAAGTGCAATCCTTGACGTTAGCAGGCGTTGGGGCCTCTGTGCTTTGACCTGCCGTTTAGGCTTAGTCTCCGAGCCAGGCTTCGACTCGAGCCTTCCTGCCCTTAAATCATCTAAGTCCGTGCGGGCATGTAGTAATTGTATCCATTTCTTGCCCTTGGGCATTTGCTATTTGGACTATTTTGGGTCCAGTCTCCGAGTCACGTTGCGATTCGAGCTTTAATTGACCCTCAAGTTCTTTCCTGCCCGCATGGGCGGACGGCGATGGCCTTTCGTGCTTCGGGTCGAAGTGACCTTACAGGTGGATGACCCGGAGGCTCACTCATCTGGCGATAGTGGCATTTATGCCGTGCCCTTAATCGTATTATAGTTTAGCCAATTTGGGTCCAGTCTCCGAGTCGCGTTGCGATTCAAGCTTCAATTGACCCTCAAGTGCTTTCCTGCCTGCATGGGCGGACGGTGATGGCCTTTTGTGTTTCATGTCGAAGTGACCTTGTAGGTGGGTGTCCCGGAGGCTCACTTGGCTGACGATCGTGACATTTATGCCGTGCCCTTAGGCATATTGTAGTTTAACCATTTCGAGTCCAGTCTCCGAGTCACATTGCACTCCGAGCTTTAATTGACCCTTAAGTATTTTGGTCGTTAAGACCTTTCAATACGTGGCCCAGAGGCTTGCATAGTTAACTATTTTGGATCCGGTCTCCGAATTGGGTTACGATTCGAGCTCACTTTAATCCTCAAGTTGTCAATCTTTTAGTTGGCAACAATGGCTCTTATGCTTATAATATGTGGCCCGGAGGCTTGCTTAGTTAACTATTTTGGATCTGGTCTCCGAATCGGGTTACGATACGAGCTCACTTTAATCCTCAAGTTGTCAATTTTTTAGCTGGCGACAATGGCTCTTACACTTATAATATGTGGCCCGGAGGCTTGCATAGCTGGCGGCAACGGCTCTTACGCTGTTTTTGCCCGTGGGCTTTTTGTAGCCTTTGTTTTACACTCGTTAAGGTCGTTTAAAATATTTTTGCCTAACCCGTCGTTGGTTCTGGAAGAACCTCGATTTCAAGTCGTTATTGGCGATGTTTTGAGCACTTCGGAAGGTTCATAGCTCGTAGGTTGAGTAGGTCGAAGCCTTGTGACTTGGAGCTGACATGGTCGAAGCTCGTTTTTGCCTGTTGAGGGAAGCCTATTTTAACCGGTTCTTTTCGAAGTATATTCGAATTAGTGGCCTACGATTTTTGTTTAGCGACGGTCGAGCGTCCCCGAGTCGTGTTAGTTTGGCTGTTTCAGCCATTTTTGACCATAGTCATATGTGTTTGGCCGGAGCCATTTTTGATCCTGAGTGATAGTTTAGGCGTCTACACCGAGGGTATGCCCTTTCGGGATTCTTACAAATACGACGTATAGCCTAAACTTTGGGATTTTCATGCATGTTGAGGTCTTACAGTTTGTCATGCTTGTCGAGGTCTTACAGTTTTTGTTGCAATGTAGAATGGATCTGGTTACGCCGAGTCTGCCCGCTAGGGGTCTTACAGTTTCGGGTTTTCCAGCGCATGGCGATTGACGACAGTCTCCGAGTCATCAAGTTGTTTAAGCGTGAAGACCGCTTCTTGTGAACTCGGAGCTGCCTTGTAGGGGCTTTATGAGCCTGGAGTTTCGACCCTGGGGTCGTGTGAGTGCCAAATTGTTGACGTTAAGTCTCCGAGTATTTCTGAATGCATTTGGTGGAGCGGGCCCCTGTCGGGGGTATATTTGAGATTTCCTTGTCTGGAGAATAAAATGCTGAAAAGATATCCTTTTATTGCTTGGTACAGACATACATTGTTTCATCGTCGTGAGCTCAACCCACGCGGGCGCGGCTTCTCCGTCCATTCGACCCGGTTAATAATTCCCGATTGGGGTTTAGTCTGCCGTTTCCCGGTCCTCCCGAGGGGGCGGTGCCCTTAGAAGCAGATCATCGCTCGTCGTTGGGCTGTAGAAGAAGGTCTGCGGCCCTATTAGATCCTCTTTTGGGGGTATGTTGCTCCGCTAATAATCTTGCTGACAAGGCCCTCTCTGGTGCGGATGCCCGACTGAGGGGAAAAAGCGCGGCGCCCCCCTCCCCCCCCCCCCCTTTTAAGGCCTAGGGATATCCGAGTAGAGTTAGAGCCTCCGAATATCCTGGCCAGCTGTCTGCATACAGGTTAGTGAAAAAATAACAAGGGAGTAAAGTAGTCCTTCCTCACCGCAGGATGTATAGGCGACATTTTGAGATTTGGTATGTTCCTATCCTTTCGGGGCGCGAGCCCTGGTTCAGTCCTCCACCGTGCCTTATCAGGCTTGGCCGAAGATGTGGTTTGCTTACCCTTTGGTCCTTCCGAGGGTGGGGGCATTGATGCCGGCGACGCGCCATATGATGAAGAATTAGGGGCATTGATGCTGGCGACGCGCCATATGGTGAAGAATTTCCTCTTATCGCGTATTACCCCCTTCGACTCATTTTAGTTCTGCCTTTTGCGAGAGATTTCATTCTTTTGGTGAGATGGGCCGACGGTGTCCTCGAGTAGTGTGCCGGCGGTCGTCTGAATAAGACGTCCATGATTTGCCCCTCCTCTGATGGTATAGAGCTCGACGTCCCAGCCCGAACTCAGTCGGGCTATATCAAGAGAATGGTCTTTGTGGCAATTCGTCATTTAGAATTCGCCAGGGATTCGAGATGGGGGGCGATTTGGTCCGTTAGTTCGGACCGCCCCACTGACTTTGGTCTGACATTGTTGTTGTACGTGACCGAACCTACCTGAATTCACGAACACATGCTTTATTTAAGATAAATTAAATGAGGGAGAGGGTTACCAATGCATCGGTATGACGTCGGGGCGGAGTCTTGGTGCCCTTTTCCATAGGTGTAAAGGTGTCCTCCGAAATACTTCCCTGGACTCTTTTTTCCCTGACGGCGAACATTTTCACTTCCCATGTCATGAGTCCTCGGAGGGTGTCGTCGTTCCTTCACTCTCGTGGTAATACGTCGTGGCTTGTTCACTTCATCCTTCCCGGTTGCCTTCCTTCCTTGGGGCTGTACTCGAGCCTGACCGCTCGATGGTACTCGGTGATGATTTTTATTGAGTAACACGGTTGTCGTCTTTCCGAGATACGGGTCATTTTTGACCCTGTGGCCGCGCGCGCCCTGTGGTTCCCGCATCGGGTTGCGGTTTTTTTTGAAAGGGTCTTGGTCGAATAGGCCTGAGTCGCTCAGCGTCCCTGGTTTTGCTTATGGTGATCACGATATTTGGTATCGCAATGTTGAAACCGTATTCTACTAGGAGGGGTTCCTTTGCCGGTTGTGCCTCGTCAGATCCGGTTCCACTGAAGGTTCCTTGAGGATGTTTCCCTCGAACTATTTCCCTACTGTTGCGAGGTAGGTTGCATCTTGTGGCGTTCCTCCCATTCGCGGCGCATGGATGGTACCTCCATCTGTTTGGCATTAGTTTCTTCGCTGGGAGCCTGCTCGGGTATACTGGGCCCGTAGAGGCTTCTGGATTCATGGCCCTGATTCGTGGTCGATGCCGGGTATGGACATACGGCCAGGTCTCGGCTGGGTATGTGACTAGGCGTCGTTTAAAAGGACCTGGAGTCGTTGGGCATGCTTCGTTTAAACTTCGGGCGAAGGCCTAGGTTGTCCATCCATCCGAAACTGGGAGCGGTCTCATTCGTCCTACCAGGGAATGAAACGCGACTTCCTGTGGTGTTTCATTCTCTCTTTGTTCGGCCTCCGACGTGTCGTGCTCTCCCGTTACTACTTCGATGGCATCGGCGTATGCTTCTGCGAAGGGATCTGCCGGTGCGGTAAGCGAATTTGTGAGGTCGGGCGCTAGGCTGCGGCGCCACACCATGGTTTCTTTCGAGAGTGTTTCCCCAAACTTCTTCAACGAGATGGTCTCGAACTTATCATCTTGAAGGTCGCTGCCTTTCTCTGTGCATGTGTAAGCGGTGGTGCGCTCGTCGGGATCCGAGGTCCCGTCGCACCTGGGGAGTTCCGGCGTTCCGGATTTCTGTGAAGCGGGTTCTTGGACCGCTCCCCCGGGTGAGAACTGTCGCATGAATCTCCACGAACCTGACTCGATCCTTTTGGAGAGATCCCCAAGCATCTTTGCTATGTCGGGGTCTGTTATCGATCTGTTGTTGTTTGATATTTCAGGTACTCGTTCGGCGTAGGGAGCTGTTTTCGACGCTACTGTGCTGGGAGTCTTTGGATGGCTCCATAGCTGAGCGATAGCCAATTGTTGTGCCTGCAACATTTCAAAAATGTCATGAAGACTAACTTCCTGTGCTTCCCGAGCCGGGGTTTGTTGGACTTCCTGTTGGTCGATATGCTGAATGCTCCCATCGGTGTGCGAGGCATCATCGACCTGTTGCGCGTCTTGTGAATCTGCGTCCGCTAGAACCGGTCCGGGCTCGTTATCGGGATTCTGTACAGGTGCTCCGGCGGCAGGGACAGCCACGCCATTTTCCCCGTGATTTTCGAGGTAGTCGTTCTCGACTCCGTTTACCGAGCCAGACATTTCGACCTGAAATCAAAGGATCTTGGACAAGAAAAAGTGTGAAAGATAATGTGCGTTTGTGCAATGAAACTAGCAAGAAAATAATCACTATTATTTATAGCCCCACGGTGGGCACCAAACTGTTTACCGTGAAAATGGTAACAACAATTAAATTTGTAAATGAGATTCTAAAAATACGTGATCTATTCCCGAGCTAGTTGTTAGAGCAGGTGATGCTAATAATATGGAGTTTAACGATGAAACTCGAGCTAAAACGAGATAGTAATCAAACCGAGGGGCTTGTTGCCCAAGTATAGGTCTGGTCGATGGGGGACCCCGGGGACGACGTCAGGGTCGAATTCGAGCTATCGGGGATAGTCGGGGATGGGATAACAGTTGAAGATATAATCAAACAAGGCTCTTTACTGCCAATATTAAGTAATACGATGAAGGACTAGTATGAAAGCGATGGATATCGAGGCGACCTCGGGCCAATAAGAACGAACAAGTTTAGAAAGAAAAGAGAAAGAGAGAGAGAGAGAGAGAGAGAGAGAGATATTATTGCACTTGTGGAGAAATGGAGCAATACCAGTCCCTTACAAGGTAGGGTGAGTTCCCTTTATATAGGAGGGGAACTCGGCTACAAGTGCGTGGTCATTAATTACAAAGTATGGAGATGGGATGGCTTGACGCGATGCCTCAGCATAGGCTCTGAATAGGCCGGCTCTGTCAGACTTAGCTATGTGCCCTGGGAACTTCCCCTTCTGTTCTAGCCTCGACCTCCGTCTTCTTCGAATCGGGCCTCGACGAGCCCCGAGGGAGGGGACTAAGTCGTAGCCCCGTGTCCTCGGGGTCTCGAGGCATTCTCCCGAGATGGCTTGATAGCGAGAAATCAGGCCCTCTGATTTCACCGCGTACAAAGTGGTTAATTAAACAGTTAAAATTGACAAGGCTTTGGGCTTTTCCATGGAATAATTGATTGGAAGACCACATATGAGACAAAATCTTCTAGTCAAGTACGTCGTCCTGGTCTAAAATTGTATGCTGTATGCTTGTAAAGTGGAAGAGAATTCAGCTTGGAGTGTGAAGATTCAACTGACCATTTGAAACTGAGGTGACTTCTAAAAGACAAAAAGTAGTCCTTCAGTTGTTATTCCATTCCACTTATGTTGAAAAGTAAACTAACTTTTATTTTCTCTTTGCGGTGAGAAAGTGGAGCGATGGCTGTGGGACTATTGGAAGTTCTTGTCAAATAAAATACTAAAGCAAATCAGATATAACAACTAACTCTTTTTTATTCATAGATGTCTTCTTTTGTTCTTGAATAAACTAATTCAGAAAACAGAAATAGACAAAAATCTAAAAGTTCTTCACTTTTGAGTGTACTCCAATATCATAGGCTCAGGAATAAAGATATAGCTATAACAGGAAGCACTTAGGATCAAGTGATAGGGGAATAGAGATTTGAAGACAGTCTAGGTTCCAAGATCACAGGAACAGGAAACTTAGGATGTGTAGTGAGCCCATAATGTTCTTCCACACTTATATCTTCTGGCTTCATACCTTCAGGTAATTTCCAGCTGAATCCATGCAACATGTTGGCTAACGTTGCTCGGATAACCTTAAGTCCAAGGCTATAGCCAGGACACCTCGTTCGCCCCGAGCCAAAGCAAAGTTATGTCCATCCATGTCAATATCCTTCTCTTCTACCCATCTTTCCTTCCCGACAACCCGGTCAAGCTCTTCGGTTGCCTTCTCAATAACCCTTGGCTGTCTAAGAAGTTCTTGAAATGCGCATTGCACTGCTGCTGTCAAGCTATCTGTTCCTCCAGTTAGTAAATCCTGCCATAGTCTAACAAGGTTAGCATTTTGTCTAAAACAAGAGAAAATATTGAGAAATTATTTTATAACCCTAGTTAGGAACTAACCTGCATTAACCCTTTGACACAGTCATTAGTGAGTTTGACTTCCAGGTTAGGGTCTTCAGCCATCTTCAACAAGACATCAACCATGTCCTTTGGGACAAAGTTGTTCTCTTCATTCTTCTTAGCCCTGTGGTCATCTAGCACAATGTTGTGGAACTTATCAAAAGTTCTTTTCAAAGCCTTCATCTGTTTCACATAGCCTTGTAGGTCCAAGAAGCTGAGCCATGGAATCCAATCTCCATTGTTGAAAGCACCATTAAGTAAGAACCATTGATCTACCAGGCGCTGCAAATCTTCTATTCTAACTGTTGATTCACCAAAATACTTGTTGCTCAAAACCATCCTTGTCATGCTGCAGAGGCTAAATCGCGACAAATGGTCTTTGAGAAAAAATGGCTTTCCAGCAAGGGAATTCAGCTGGGAAATCAAGGTCTGCCTTTCTTCAACACGA
>NW_017673646.1:124110-125668 GCF_001879085.1 Nicotiana attenuata
TTCACCAAAGCTTCTTCGGGTAAGTATCTTCTAACTCGTTTTCTTCATTTTCTATCATCATTTATCAAATTCCTAGACCTAAATCATGTAACTTAAGGTGTAAATTGGGGGAAAAGGGTAGAATTAGGGCTTTTTAATTTTCTTTCATTTAGACCTCGTTTTGGGGTCGAATTTGAAAACAAATTGTATATCCGGGCTCGTAGGGGAATGGGTGACATGGAATTGGTTCGAACCTCGGGTTTTGACCAAGCGGGCCCGGGGTCGATTTTTGGAATTTTGGGTAGAAAGCTTAGAAATTCATATTTAGGCATTGGGTTTAGTTTGTTTAGCTATTATTAATGTTGTAAAGTCATTATTTCATAGATTTGACTGAGTTGGAGCCGAATTCGAGGGGTAAAGCTATACTAGAGGCTTGAGTTGATTTTGGAGCATTTGAGGTAAGTGTTTGATCTAACTTTGGCTTGAGGTAATAGGATTAGAGTGTTATTATTTGCTAATTGCTAAATGATCGAGTACGGTGTATAGGCATGGTGACGAGTATCTATACACCGGTGCCTAGCATGACCGCGGGTCCTTGTATGTACTTATCCTGATATTGTTATGACTCTTCCATGTTAATTGATGAATTCATGAGGACTAATTATGCATTGTAAATTCTTTGGAGCGTTGGCTCGAACGATATAAAGTCTATTGAGTAAGAAATGAAAGAAATAAAAAGTGATATGATTAATCCCCTGCCGGGATGGTTTGAGTATATTGATTATCTCCCTTGCCAGGATGTGAAAGTATTGTTGTTGCTCCCTTGCCGGGATTTAGCTGTTAATTGTGTAATTCCCTTGCCGGGACATTTCTCATTATTTGTTTATCCCCTCGCCCCGCTTGGTTGTGATTACTGTTTGGGTGAGGAAGAGTGATAATGCACGAAGGGTCATTCCGTGCCATGTTTTGATTATATTTGCACGAAGGGTCATTCCGTGCCATGTTTTGATTATATTTGCACGAAGGGTCATTCCGTGCCGTGTTTTGATTATATTTGCACGAAGGGTCATTCCGTGCCATGTTTTGATTATATTTGCACGAAGGGTCATTCCGTGCCATGTTTTGATTATTTATGCACGAAGGGACATTCCGTGCTCTGATTTGATTATAATTGCACGAAGGATCATTCCGTGCCATGATATGAGAGTTATGTGAGGGAAAGCACGAAGGGTGATGCCGCGCACTTTATTTGATTGCTTTTGGTGAGAATGAGAGTAAAAGCACGAAGGTTGATGTCGTGCAACTGTTGATTTTCCTACTCTCATTAATTATTGTTATTGCCCTGTTTCTTACTTAAATTGTTGACTTTATATCCGGACTGTACTCCACCATAGTATGCTTCCCTCCCTCTTAACTGTTTAATTTTTGTATTCTTCCCTTTTATTGCCTATATATATATTGAACTGCACAGGTTGATTTGGTAGTCCTGTCTAGCCTCGTCACTACTTCGCCGGGGTTAGGCCAGGCACTTACCAGTCACATGGGGTCGGTTGTGCTGATGCTACACTTTTAGTGTCTC
>NW_017673647.1:0-54214 GCF_001879085.1 Nicotiana attenuata
AATAGTTAATCACAAGTCCTCGTGGGAACGATACTCTACTTACTACTTTATTACTTGACGATCACGTGCACTTGCGTGAGTGCGTTTGTCCGCAACATTGGTTTGTAATTTTTTACCAACTTTGGTTGGTATGCCCTTCCGACCTTCAAAATGCCGGCCACACGTTAATAGCCGCATTTTGGACGGTTATTGGCCATTACCGACCAACATTTGTCAATTTTTTTGGACTGTTTTTCTCGAATTTCTAGTAGTGTAATTTCCCAACTAACCAATTGCCCAGGAAAATCCCCAAGAAAATATCCCCAGCTAAAATCGCATGTAGTATCTAGGGATTTTGCTTCAGATTAACATATGATTTGTTCCTCATTTTCTTGTTTGTTTACCTGCGAATTTTCTCACGAAAATATACTTGCCGATTTATTTCTCTATTAATATATATTAAAGTTACTGACAAATTTAATAACGCTACTAATATATTTTGAAAATTAACGTTAAGAAAAAATTAAATATATGAATATATTATAAAAATAATAAATAAAACAACATTAAGTTATTTTAATTTATAAATAAAATACATAGTTAAAAATATATTATATAGTATATAATATAGAAGGTATTACATAAATATGAAGGTTTATATAATACCAAGGGCATAGACTTTTCAAGTACAAATGTGACTTTTGTGATAACTAGATCAAAGTAAAATGATTTTTGTGTAACAAAAGAAAGAAAAGTGATTTTTGTGTAATGAACACAAAGTTGTATGAATTTTATGTAACAAAAAAAAGAAAAGTGACTTTTGGATAACAAACACAAAAGTTCAATGACCATGGATAAAATTAACTCTTTATTGCACCGGGCTGCCTTAAGTTTTGACTTTTGAGAGATACTTAGTAAAATGTACTCCCTCTCTTCTAATTATGTGACAACGTTTAATTGGAGACAACTTTAAAAAGAGTAAATAAAATTTTAGAATTTGTGATTTAAAACAAAACATAAATATTTATATGATAAAACTAAAAAGTTAAAATTATATTATTTTTAAATAAGAAAATATGTAGTTTTAAAAAATAAATTTAAAAAATATGACATATAAATTTAGACAAAAAAGTATAGGATTAACGGGAATATGGCCATTAACAGTAAGATGAAGGACTGGAAATGTAAAGTTTTGCACTCACTGATGATTTTTCGACGGAAAGGGAGTTCAGTCGTGAGTATGAAATGTGATATGAAAGAGTACGACGTCGTAACAAATTTAACTGCTCAACGGAGATGCCAGTCTAGTCACAAACCCACTGTCAAATAAAAATTTATAATAATAAAGTCATTGTCATTTGGAAATGATTTCATCTAGTCCAAAAGAGTTTTTTCTCATTTCATTGTTAATCATCCCTCATAAAATAAAACAACAAAATACTATACAAGAAAAGAAAAGCTCAAAAGCAGACAATAGGAGGAACATTGGGGGCCAGCGTGAAATTTCTCATATTGCTTTTTAATCCTCAGAAAGTAGGGCTGTGCGTAGTTTGATAAATACCGAATTACCGTACCGAAACCGAAAATTTTGGTATTCGGTATTCGATATTTTGGTATTCGGTATGGTATTTGATTTAAGTTTTAAAAAATATTGGTACTAGGTATGGTATTTTAAAATAAAATACCGAATTACCGTACCGAAATCGAAAATTTTGGTATTTGGTATTCGATATTTTGGTATTCGGTATGGTATTTGATTTAAGTTTTAAAAAATATTGGTATTAGGTATGGTATTTGGTATTTTAAAATGAAATACCGAAATACCGTACCGAAATATTTATTATATTACATATACACATTTTATTTCCTTACCAATTGGGACCTAGCTTTCCTTCGTTTGGGTCTCGAGTGTTAAGAGTGACTTTCCTTAGGGCTAAGTCCCCGACTCTGATATATCGAAGGTTCGTCCTTCTGTTGTAATACCTTTCGTTCCTTTGTTTTTGCGCGGCCATTCGAATTAATGCGGCCTCGCATTTTTCATCTAGTAGTTCGAGAGAAGTGTTCATTNCTTTAATTAAGAATATTACCGTCTATGACTCTATGCACTAGTTAATATTCAAACTGAATAAACCGAAGTTACCGAACCCAATAAACCAAAATTGAAAGTAGAAAAATCGAATCATACCGAATATAATTAGGTACGGTTTTGGTATAGCATTACGAACACCCTTATTAGAAAGTGTCTTGTGTTCCCAATAATATTATGATACGACTATTTAGCTAGATCCATGGAGCTTTTCACCTTAAAATAATGTATCATGAAAAATTGTTAGAGAATGGGGTCATAACTTGCTTCCTAGAAATGTCAAGACATAAATGAAGGAAAATATTTTATTATAAATTTTTGAAAGTTCTCTACAATTCTCACAAATTTTCACGCATAAAAATAAGTTAGTAATATCCCTATTTATAATAGTACGAAACTTATTTTAACTAGAAATAGGAAAGCCTATTCTTATATTAATTCTGACTACAAATCCTATTGAGACATGAATTAAATAAAACAAATCCTAAATAATTAAGGTATCCCACTACAACTTTGAAGTATTTTTCCAACAATAAAAAAGATATAATTGTGCCCTTCTTGAGATTTATTTGACCAAATCATGAACAACCATGCCCATGGTTCTTATATGAAGAATTAATCTAAATAGCCGTCCACCCAACTGCTTAAACTAAAAATAGTTGGTGGAGGTACAATATATTCATAATTTATGTATTATATGTGTATAATTGTGTAGAATGAATGTATAATCTATGTATATGGCTAGAAAAAGTAAACAATAATATGACCGGCTATTTGTATAAAGATAATCTTATTTTTTGGTTTAGATACAACCCTTTATAGTAAGCCCGGAACTGCTCCGGACAATCCGATGCTTTGCTAAACACCGCTCTACTTCATGTCCCATAGTTAGGACTAAACTAATCTAAAAGCAAAATCAAAGAAGTAATAAAAAAATTGATTTTCTTTTCCTTCTTTTTTGTGTTTTTAGGTGGAATATCCTGTTGATATTTCTGACAATCCAGATCAATCTTTCAAAAAGTACAAATACACAACTTACAACTTCACCCTAGCAATGAATTGGTCACCATTTTTGGTTTCAACGAAAGAAATAGATGCAGATGGTCCATGCCATACTGGACTCTACAACCTTTACCTAGATGAAGCAGATGAGAAATGGACCACCCTAATTGGGGGATATGACTACATCATCTTAAACGCCGGCCACTGGTTTGCCCGGTGCAGCGTCTACTACGAAAACAACCAACGAGTCGGCTGCAGGTACTGTGGATTGCCAAATGTTACTGAACTCCCACATAACTATGCCTACCAAAGGGCATTTCGAACTGCTCTTAAAGCTATCAACGACATAGAAAATTTTAAGGGTGTAGCGATACTTAGGACTTTTGCACCTTCTCATTATGAAGGTGGGGACTGGAATAAGGGAGGAGATTGTGTAAGGACAAGGCCATTCAGAAGTAATGAGACCGCGTCCGAAGGTCAAAGCTTGGAGCAATATAGGATCCAAGTGGAAGAGTTTAAGATTGCAGAGAAGGAAGGGAAGATGAAGGGGAAGAGATTCAGATTGATGGATACAACAAAAGCAATGTTGTTGAGACCAGATGGTCACCCAAGTAAATATGGGCATTGGCCAAATGAAAATGTAGTAAATGACTGTGTTCATTGGTGCTTGCCTGGTCCTATTGATTCTTGGGCTGATTTCTTGTTTCATATGTTCAAGATGGAAGGCACCAGATCCCTAGTTGAAAAGCTTCAATAAGAGAGCTAAACTATACATTATTGTACTTTGATTTTTAATATATTTTTGTTTCTAATGATCATTTATTCTTTTGAGGACTCTATAGTCGATAGGATGGTTCCCAGTTCAGGGAAGTAGAAGACAAATCTTTCAATTCGTTCAAAACGCAATTAAAATATGATCATTTGAGAAATGAATCTAAAACTTGATAAATGACAAGTTACATTATATGCAACCTGTTGGGATTTTTCAAAAGAGTGTGAATGAGAAATGAAAGAGGCACATTTTGGATTGCGTATCTTCATCTCATCCTTCTTTTGTTTATAAATTTAGAGGTTTTGCCTCATTTTTCACACACAGAAAAATCTGAAAACTTTTCCTCTCTTATCTAAGGCCCCGTTTGGCCATGAGTTTTACCAAAATAACTTTGGGATTTATTTTCAAAACTCATGTTTGGCTATAAATTTTGTACATATTTTGGCGAAATCCCAAATCCCAAAATCAACTATTGAGGGCCAAAATCCCAAAACTTGGGAATTATATACATGTTTTTCCAAAATAAAGTTGGAAAATATGTTTTGAAAACGTATGTCCAAACACATTTTCACCCAGATCAGATTTTCCAAAATAAATTTGGGATCTATGGCCAAACACTAGCTAAATAAACATAAGTATCAAGTGTGATTTGATCTATTTGTTGAGTTCGTTGAAGTTCTGTGATTTGTAGTGTCGCTATTAGGAAATAGTTATTCCATTATATACTGGGTGGAACTAATCCAAAACCTTGGACAACACTGAGAACGATTATATTCTTAAAGGACACACAAGTAACTTGTGGGCTCAAAATTATTTTAAGTTTTGTTGATTGAACTAATATTTCTTTGCTTTTCTGATTTTCTGGTTTCTAACACAAATTTTACCAACACAGCCAACATGTACTGATGATCCATTACAAGTTCAGGTCGGAGATCTAGATAGGCTTGGAAATTTTAGCTTGCAAAATGCCACAATTTAGTGTCAATTTAATTAATTTAATGTCATCTTGATATAGAAGCAGGCCCCTCCAAGGAAAGGCAAGTCGCCATGAGGCTAAAACTCGAATTGCAGTGTTTCAATTTTTTTTATTTTTTATTTAAAGCTCTGTTACTTAGTTGAGTTTTCAGGGTTTTTTTATTAAATATGTGAAATAGCCATATTTGGGGAAAATGAATTATTAGTTTGATCTATGTGTCTTTTCAAGCAATTTGTCTTTTAAACTCACGGACAAGAAAAAGAAATTCTATCTTCTATCTCATGATTCATAAACTATACTATATCCAGAGATTGCTAAATCCACTCAATTGGTATTTTTGTCCACTCTGAAAGAGAATATCAAGGTTGTTCATAAATCATAATCAAAACTATTTGAGAAAAAAACACATTTCCAACTCTTACTTATTCTTTTAAGTTGAGTTTCTAAGCTAGCGTTTGGCCATAGATCCCAAATTTATTTTGAAAAATCTGATTTGGGTGAAGTTTGGTTTGAAGATGAAAATGTGTTTGGACATACGATTTCAAAACATATTTTTCAACTTTATTTTGGGAAAACATGTATATAATTCCCAAGTTTTGGAAATTTGGCCCAAATTCAGCTTATTAGCTGAATTTGAGATTTCAAATATGTGATTTGAGTTTTGGCCAAAATGTGGGTCAAATTTATGGCCAAACATGGGATTTGAAAATAAATTTCAAATTAAATTTGGGAAAATGTATGGCCAAACAGGGGCTAAAATTTTGAGTTTTCTTTGTTACTGTGCTTTCATCTGTTAGAACATAAAGACGGACAAGTTAGATTATAACACATTTTTTCAATCCAAATTGCCGAAGTATGCTTCAAATGAGTTGGGCCATGACGTGTTCATTGATTCAATCAATTTAACTCGAGTATAATAATTTTGCTTGATTTTTATTAGTACGTTCTTTTCAAGTGGTTGGTCAATGTATGAGAAGAGTAACTAAAAGTTTGAAATTTGAAATTCAAGGAAACTATTTTTATCAAAGGCGGATCACACGTGAAACTGTGTACTAAAAAGGCAAAAATGGTGCATAAATAAGGAGATAAAAGCAATGGAAAGCATCATTCAGTTAATTGCCACCAAGCTACGCCATGCTTTTAAATCTCCAACAAACTCTTTCACCTTTTTCCTCTGCAAGTTATTGAAAATGGATAACATAATCATTGTCCAATTAATCAAAAAGGAGTAACTGTTATCTAACAGAGTAAATTAAGCTTTATGGTCGACATCAGTAAGTTTGTGAATCACTTTTGTTAATGATTCTAAGACATCTCATGTGAACCTACGACGATCGATCGCTTAGTCAAACATGTTTATATAAGATATCGAATGTACTGCTCATATATTTACATGGCAGTAGAGAAATGACTGTGGATTGTGTTAAAACATTCAGATAAATCTTAGTGTCAAAAATATCTGTCTAGCTTGAAGTGTTGGGTCGCAATATATTTATATTGTACATACGAATTCCTTTAATCTTTGAGAATATTTTGCTCTTCAACATTCAAAGGATTTACTAGTAGTTTTCATTGTTTGTTGAACCATACAAGGTAACATCTTTTTATTTTCCTTTTTCCTTTTTATAATAAGCAACTTTGCGCATGTATGCAGTGGTGGAGGCAGGATCTCTGCTAAGGGAGTTCAAAAAGAAAAAGGTTAAAAAGGGTTGTAGCTAGGAGGAATTGAACCTATGACTTACAAAGGTTTTGAACCCCCTTGACCACTCAGCTACACTTTTGGGCGGTGTCAAGAGAATTCAAAACTTAATATATAGAGGTAAAAAATAAATTTTGCCTTATATATACAGTGTAATTTTTCGACGAAGGAGGTTCGGGTGAACCCCTTCCGCCCCCCTAAATCCGCCCCTGCATGTATGAATTATGATATGCTGTTTATTAGATTCAAAAACAGGAATATTAGTCAAGTTTGAATCATACCACCAAGATAATTAATCATTCAGTCCATAATACCAAACATATACAGTAAAAGTAGGTTTTTTCTATGATTGATTTTCCTAGTACTAGCTAGTATATAAATTGCTCACAAAATTTTGATCTTCATAAACGTCACTTACAGATGAAGGGTGGTGGAGCAGAGGTTCCCTATTGGAAGAACATGTATATGCTGTTGGAATGCTTTAGAAAAGTTGTTTTACCAATCTTAACATTAGTACTCCTAGTCAAAATCACCTTCTCTTCATATAATACTACCACTGATTCTTTGCTGCAAAATCTTGAATCAACCCTCAATAAATCAGTCCCTCTTGTTCAGCCAAAGCATCATGAGGCAATCACCCAACTGCAGTCTGTTGGAATTACTAGCATTAATCATTCAGAAAAAGTGGGGAAAAAACAGCAAACATGCAACCTCTTTTTGGGGAAGTGGATACCATTTCCATATGGGCCATACTATACAAATGAGACAAACTGCGCGATCGATGATCGACAAAATTGCATGAAATTTGGAAGACCGGATCGTGATTTTATACACTGGAGATGGAAACCAGATGATTGTGAGCTGCCACTATTTGATGCTATGCAATTCTTGGAACTTGTACGTGGTAAGACTTTGGCTTTTGTTGGAGACTCACTAGCAAGAAACTATGCAATCACTGGTGTGCCTTCTAGCTAGCGTAAGTATTTTTCTTTGAGTACATCAGGAGCTGATCTACGCCCATAACTTTGTTTTCAGCTAACGCTAAATTTAATTCCTCATTTACTGACTTTATATCATCGTTACACATTTAAACTTCCATATATTTAGGACTAGCTAAACTTGCTCTTTTACTGGTGCCAACCATGTAGATTGGACAACCTGTAGAGGATTTAACTTATTTGCACTAACAATTAATGTAACGACCTTTTACACTATCAGTGTACCCTTACCTATTCCAGGCTACCAAATTAGGCCAATTATAAAGAATCACCTGTTCTTATAGGCCGCGTACTCGCGTTAATCTGATGCTTTCGTTTATGCAAGTGAAATGGTGTGAAGGATGTTTTCCTAGTGGTTCAGGGAATAAGAGGAATAAGGGTGGAGAAAACCCTGTGACTTTAGTCGACTATGCTAATAAAATAACAAAGTTAGTCCAATTTAGAAATGCTAAAGTTTTAAAGGTTAAATGACATAATACAGATATGAGAATTGGCAAAATCAAAGTTTATTTCATAAATCACAGCAGTTTTTTTCTCTACATTCTTTTTGATCAAAATATTATGTAACATATCTCAGGCTGCCATTCCAGTAGACGTGTCAGAGACTAAGGACACGAGATTCAGGCGATGGTTGTTTAAAGATTACAACTTCACTATCATAGCCCTATGGTCTCCACAGTTGATTAAATCCTATGAATCTGATCCTAATGGCTATTCCTACAACAGTCTCATGGATCTGTATCTAGACAAGGCCGATGATGTCTGGGCAAGTCAAGTTGACAAAGCTGATATTGTCATAATCTCCGGAGGACAATGGTTCTTTAGGCCATTTTTGTACTATCAAAACGGTCAGCTCATCGGATGTCACAAATGCAATGAAAAAAACACCACAAAACTTAGCCATTATTATGGATACAGAATGGCGTTTCGTACAGCTTTTAAGACACTTTTAAGCCTCGAGAAATTAAAGAGTCGATTGGTAATACTAAGGCCATTCTCCCCTCAACATTTTGAGAATGGGCAGTGGAATAAAGGAGGGAATTGCAATAGAACAAAACCTTTCACGAATCAAGATATTAAGTTGGATGGATATACATTACAAATGTATTTGACTCAATTGCAGGAATTTAAGGCAGCACAAAAGCAAGGCAACAAAAGGGGTGTCAAGTTTCGATTGTTAGATACAACTGAAGCCATGTTATTGAGGCCAGATGGACATCCAAATCATTATGGACATTGGCCAAATGAGAAGAAATTGGCTGATTGTGTGCATTGGTGTATGCCAGGTCCTGTTGATACATGGAATGAGCTTTTGCTATCCATTTTGAAGATGGAAGCAGAATGAGTTGAAGCTTGGAATAGCACCAGTCATTCTTCAGGACAGTAAATTTATATACATCCTTAGAATTTGGTAACAACCGTATAATAACTTTTTAAATGTTTGTGTAATATTTTTATATTCCAACATAATCTGTATAAGAATAATCTGTAGAAGTATTTGTAACCGGCACAACTTTTAACCAATATGCCAATGTTCTTTATTATGAGTCTTATCGATGTTAATGCTTAAGCGGAAATTGACATCATAATATATGGGCTAAATTTTCTTGCCCAAACAATAGGGTGAAAATAGCATGGGCTATCCAGTTTTCGGACTAGTAATTGAAAAATAGTAAGCGTTTGCAAAGTCACTGAAAAATAGCCATTATTTTGCTATAACACGGAAAGTTCCAGCATAGTATGCTGAATTATGGAGCTTTTGCGTATAAACTTCCAGCATATTATGTTGGAACTCCAGTGTATGGAAAGTTCCAGCATGATATGCTAGACATTGAAGCTCCTCTTTATATATGAACTTCCAGAATATTATATTGGAATTCCTGCACATTATGAAATTCCAGCACATTATGTTGGAATCTCATATGTAAAAAATTCAAACTCCAGCATATTATGCTGGAATTTTTTCAGATTTTTAAGGGAGATTTTATCTTTACATGAAAAAAGGGTAAATTTTGATTATTTTTGAAACTGTGACTATTTTTCAATTACCAATTGTAAATTTGACTATTTCAGTTTTTTCCCCAACAATAGGCAAATTTATTGCAGACGAAAAATTAGTACTAATACATATCATTGTGATTGATAAAGTGACTATGGAATCTACGCTTTCGAATCCAGTAGGTGATTAAAATGGGATATATACAGGGTTACCCATGGAAACTAAAATAATTGCCTTGAATTTATCCATACAAAATAATTATGCGACCCTACCCATAAAACGTTTCGGTATATATATATACTAATATAATATAGTGTTGTAGTATAACTATATACTCTATTTATAGTATACTCTTATAAAATATTGTGATACAGTAACAGTCCACTTGTCAAGAAATAAACTAGACTCACATAAGTAATGTTGGTTATGTGACTCACATAGTAAAATTTCTCTATATTGTTGAGTAACCGTGTTTTAATTTAAATTTCTGCTGAAAATTGCATATTATTATAGTATATTGTTCTGGTATATATGTATACCATTACAAAATACGGTTGCAATATAACTGTATACTCTTACAGTATATTTTGATACCGTAACAATATACTATTGCTGGGTAAATGTGTTTTTATTCAAGTTTCAGCTGAAATATTGCAAAATTTACAATATATCATTTTGTTACCTCTTTTTATTAAGGCATAATAGCCTAGTATACTCTTGTACTTGTCCCGGTTTGTCATGCCGGTCTTTATACTCTATAATTTATCAATTGAACACTTGTACTCGCTCGAATTCTATATATTAAATCCTTATGACCGTTGACTAAAACTATATGGCTGACTTGTCTTCAGTGCGTGACTCACACGCCTTTTAGGGGCGTGAGACTATTAGAAATCCCAACAATTGCATTTCCCCTTTTTTATAGGCCTTCTTCTTGATTCTCCATTGTTGAACCTAGCTGCAGCTATTTTTGGGTATTAATAAAATCACCTCTCTTCTTTTCCTTTATTTGTCCAGTTGTTCGTCCTTGTTTGGAATCTCCCTGATAAAATTTCACATTTACGGGACTCCATAAGAAAGAAACAAAGACCCCTAATTTTTTTATCTGAAAAAGCATCCATCATTCCTATATCTTCCCCCAAAATACCATAATATTATGATATAAATTGATGGACCACAACCCAGAATGAAATCCAACATACTTCACGAAAAAATTAAAAAATCAGAAGACTAATTTGGATTCCTACCATTATCAAGTCCTAACCTAATGAACAATGACAATATTAGCATTTGCGCACACTATAATATTCTATGTGAACACTGATGACAGAAAAAAAAGAAATACAAGCTTGTCATTTATTGACTCTGCCAAAACTTGGTCCAATTTCAATTTTCAGTCTACCAGTCACTAGGTCATGATACCCTCTTTATCTCATACAGAATTACATTCAAAATCCCAACAAAGCTCAGAAAAAATGCACGAAGACGAAGGAGAGATGGAGCGTAAAAAGAGAAATAGACGATGAAAGAGAAACAATATATAAAACGAGGGAAATAGGGTTTGGGGGGAATTTTTAACATATTATTTCTTACGTGGCACTAAATAATGACGTGGAGTCCAACATGGAGACGATTGTGTTGCGCGCACCATTGACCTCTTTAGAAAAGGGTTTAGTATATAGAGTTCGAACAAGTACAAGTGTTCACTTGACAAACTATAGCATACAGGGACCGGGATGACAAACCTGGATAAGTACAAGAGTTTACTAGGCTATTCTGCCTTCTTCTTTTTTTTTTTTAAAAGAAAACTTATTTTATTTTATTTTTTCTTTGTCATTAGATTGTGTATCATATAATAAGTCCTAGTAATAATAATCGTCAAAGTTAGTTAATCACAGTATGTGCTCAGGGGCGGATGTAGCCTTTCGGATATGAGTTAAACAAAATATGAATTTATATGTAAAAACCTATTAAAGTCTCAACAATTATTAGATTTGAACCCGTAACTTTAACAATAAAATGAGTTGATGCTAAAATCTTAAAAGTTGAACCCATTAAATTTAAATCCTGGATTCTCCTCTATATGTGGTTGAAGAGTTAACTTATCCATGGAGTTCATTAATGAGGCGTTTTGGATCGGTGAATCTTGATTTTTGAATGCAGGAATAAAAGTACAAAGAAGCTCTGAAGCCTTCGAAGTTCAAACAAAAGCACATATGACGAAGAGATGAACGTGCAATGTAGGAAAAAACAGGACAGAGAAATTACAAAAAAGACAGAAAGTAATTAATGGGAGAAATGGAAAGTCTGAAAAAAGTTAGGATAAATAGGAAAACACAGGAGAGAGAAAACACAAAAAGACACATAGTAATTAATGGGAAAAATAAAATATTAAGGGAAGGTCCGGGTAAATATTTTGGACCGCATGAGTGTATTATGTAAAAAGTTTCGAGTGAGTAATTCGTTTGGCCCAAATGGGTATTTTGTGTAGATTTTCCATTTTAAATTACCTCATAATATTTTACGTTGTTCCATTTCATAAAGATTTTAAGTGGTGTTATAATTACTATTATAGCTATTGTTAAAGAAATAGACAACTCCGTCAATGTCTAACTCCTTGTCCTAGCTTTCATGGTCTAATATTTTAAGGTATGCTTTTGAGCTCTCTCCAAGATTCACCTGGCGTTCCTAAAGTGAAAATCCAGTTTCTTGACGACTTATTGGGATCATCATAAAGTAGTGTCATCAAGATTTTATGCCTTCTTTTATTGTGTCGAAACCCAATGAACAACAACAACAACACTGTTTACCCTAAAAACTGAGTAACAATTAAACGTGTAATGTAGTTTTAAGGATACGTGATTTCACTTAATACCAATTGGTTAATTTAGGGATAAGTGATGAATTGATAAGAATATAGAACAAAACGACGTTTGGACAGTATCCTCGAGCTGGTGAATCCTCGAGAGTAGTAAAGCAAGAACAGTAAAAGAACAACAGTTGAAGAACAATAATTAAAGAGCAATGAGCTGATGAGCAGAAGAAAGAAATATTATATTGCCTTGATCTGTATGAATGTGTGTGGGGCTACAAATGATGGGGATCCCTCTTTATATACTAGAGGAATCCTAATTGAGGACAATTCTAATTATGGAAGTAAATCTCATGATTGATACAAATAACCACCCTTGATTTGATCCGTTCTGAGATTTTCGTCGTGATCTCCGACCGATCAAGGATATTTCGCCTTTCCGTTATTGTGTTCCGCTCGAAGCTGGTCATATCCGATCTCGATAGTCGGGGACCTCGATCTCGATGGGTGCCTTGATCTCCAAACTCGGAACCTTGTCTCTGTGTTGAGGTCTGATCCATTACGAGGCTGACCCTCGAAGTAGTCCTCTGATCTCAAAATAATGACAAAATTGGGCAAGCCCGATTTTACCCTATACAGATAGTCCCCTCGTTTCTTAGAGTGTAACGAAAAGAAATGAACTGAGTCTTTGATTTCGTTTATCGACCAATTATCGTGTCATCCTCGTAACGTAAGCGACGGAGGCGACCAAAGCGTCACGTCAGCACAGTTCTCAAAATCATTAATTAGCGTCATTTGATGGTCGGCCACTGATGCCCTTGAACCGTCGTTGCAATATTATAAATATATCCTCTTCATAATCTTCCCAAACTTTATTTTCAAATCTTTCTTAACCTTCAAAGCTTTCCCGCTTTCTTCAAGTTTCTCAATTCTACAAATTCTTCGGAATCCGTTTGCTAATCCTTTCCTAAAACAACAAGCTTCATCTTCTTCTTTCTCTGAACTCATATAAAAATGGCGAAAACATCTAAAAACGTTCCCCAAAAGGAACAAGCCTCTTCATCGCGGTATGCCGGCGATAAAACGCCGGTGGAGCCACGCATCGAGGAGTGCGTTCCTGGGTCGTGCGACCATACTTCCGATTTTAAAGTTGAGAAAACCTCGCCGGTCCCTGGCCGATGCAAGCCAATGTCGAGATACATATGCTCGATAACTGAGGGCAATCTCGAACAAGTGAAGAAAGATTGCAACTAGGAGGGCAAAAAGGTGGTGATTCCTACCCCCTAGGAGGACATCACTACTTGCGTGGAAGGGTTTTTAAGTGTTTACACTTACCCTTTCACACTGGGTCCCGTCGATCGCGTGGTCATCGACTTCTGCCGCCAATACCAAATAACCCTAGGCCAAATCCACCCTTCTTTTTGGCGCATAGTGACTTTGTTCTGATTTTTTGTGAATGAGGTCGAGGAGATGCCTTTCACCCTTGACCACCTCATTAGATTGTACAGCCCCGTCTTTATCGAGGCGGATTAATAAGGCTTCAGCGTCGGGCCACAAAGGTGTTTTTCTCGAGTACAGATGAGCCAAAGGATCGAGGATGGATGAGTCGGTTTGTCCGAGTGAGGACCTCCGACATAATCCCAGCCGAGAAGATGCCATCCCCCGAAGAATGGAACATGAAGCGTATGTAGAACTTACTCACAATTTTTATTTGTTGTTTTGTTTCTTTTGCTTTTCTTCATCCATATCTCTTCTTACCCATATCCCTTGTTATGATGCAGCGGTTCCCTGGGTGCCTAGTGCAATCCTGGACCTCAAAGGCTGGGTTCGGAAGTTGGCCTCGACCTCTTCGTATTCTGAGCGCTATTGGCATGATTTGTTAAGGGGCCGATAGGAAGCCAAGAATCACGATAAGCTTATCTTATACGCTGTTGGTGCCCTTCTCCGAAACGTCTCTTTTCACTTGTACTTAATTTGCTTTTATACAGGTCTCGGGGATGTTGCCGAAATGAGGCCGGCCCCGCCTGGGGAGGAGGTGGCCCCGAAACCGCCTAAGGATAAGAAGAGGAGAAGGGTCTCGCCTTCAGATACTCCGAAGCCTAAGAAGAGCAAGACTCGTAAGTCGAAGAACGAGTCTGTCTCTCTGTCTACTGACGTAGCCCAAAAGCTACGAGATGAAGAAGAGGAGCATGAAGATGGGGACTTCAGGTTGGTGGCTCGAAAGAAGAGCGCCGAGGCCCCATAGGCCGCTGAGCCGGTTATGATCGAAGAAGTTCAGCCTCGGGCTGAGGAGGGCTTGGAAGATGTCCCGAGCGGAGTCCCCGAGTCAGCGGGGGCCGACGTTACTTCCCACTGATATGCTCAATCAGTGGATGTATCCGAAGGGGGCAGTTCTGAGGCCCTTCGAATGAAGGGAATGTCCCAAGTGACTTGCTAGGGGCAATAGACATAGGTGATTCACTGCTCCTGCCCTCATTCTCTGAGGGGTAGATTGAGGAAGCTCGGGCCATGAGGACCCTCGATGCGGGAATGACCCACGGAGGGGAGGACCTTTTTCGTGGCTGCTTCACGGGGGTCGAAGATGTTCCCGATATGGATGCATCGAGCATCTTTGACGAGGCTCATCGACTCCTGAGTCAGGTAAGTCTTAGCTCCTTTTATCGATATCATTTTTGTCTTTTTGTTTTTATCTTGTCTTACTTTCCTTTCTTTCTTTATAGGCCTTGACGCTTTACCGAGAAGCTTTTTCTAAATCTCGAGCTGAGCTGGACCGGTGCGAGGACGATCTCAAGAGGCTCACGGAGGATAGAGATTCCCTCAAACTCCTTTATGTGCAAAATGAAGAGGAGATCAGGAACCACTGAGCTGAATTGGCAACATCTCATACAAAGGAGACCGATCTCATCGAACAGGTAAAGTAAAATTTTAGGAGCTTGACATATCAATTTGATATTGGTGACTAACACTTAGATCCTGCAGGTTCATCAGAAGGTCGGGAAAATTGAGCACCTTCGCGAGGAGGTAGAGATAAAAGAGGCGGGGACTTTGGGGTGGAAGCAGAATATGGACCGCCTCACCTCAGAGAAAGATACGGCCCGAGCCCAGTTGTCTACGATTGAATGTCAACTCCAAAGCGTGAAGGAGGAGAGCCTGGCCTGAGCCAAGAAAATGGAAGAGCTCGAGGCTCGATTGGCCGCTGAGCTTACAAAGGCCGCATCTGTAGTGGAAAAGGCAAAGGCCGACGCGGAGGCGGTCGTGGCTGTCTATCGAGCCGACGCTAAAGCCGCTAACACTCGAGCGATTTCCGATGCCGCTCAGGTTCGATTATCACGCACTGCCGAGCATGCTAAATGTCAGTCTCGGAGAGAGACTCTCGAGGAGGTTCATGCTCGTGGCTTTGACCTCATAGCCGATATCGAGAACGCAAAAGTGCTGGAAGCCGAGGCCGAAGCATTGTTCTCTAATGATGAAGACTCTGGGAGTGTGAGTGGATCCGAGAGTGGAGAAGACGAAGATGAAGCTCCCGCGGAAGATTAGGCATTTTAGAATCTTTTCCTTCTTTTTTGGATTTTTGTGTAAGACCCTGATCGATCCTTTGTACATGTTTTTGTCCATATATATAAAGAAATTTCTCTTTTGAATGCCTTCTCAAATTTTTCTTCAATCATGTTTCGTGCCTTGTAAATTTTTAGCACATCTTTATACTTTAAACAATATGTTCGAGACTTTGGTTTTAAATGACTTGATCGAAGCCATAATAATACTGCCTTTATAGTAGGGTTTGAGCGAATCTGAATTTGGAGAAGAAGGACGCTTAGGTTTGTTTTGAATGATAACGAACCTCGATCTGTAGTCGAGTAGGTTCTTATTCAAATTCGAGATAGCGGGACTCTTAGGTTCGAATCGAGTGTAAATGTGTTCTCGAACTCAAAGTGTGTTGTCTCTTAGGCTCTTTGAATTGAGCCGATATGGCCTCTAAAGGATAGCTATCTTTCCCTCTTTCGGTTCAAAGACTTAGTAAAATTTTCTTATGCCTTAGCACGTATTTTTTGTACCCATTGGGAGTTTTTGAGGGTTTAGTGTTGATCGAAACCCCTTTGTTTTTGGTGCCTTAGAACAAGTTTGTATTTGAATAATTCGATACCTTTTAAGGTTTTTCGAGGGCTGATTTTATCGAATCCCTTTGATTCTTTTGCCGATGGTAGCCTTTTTTAATCGGTTTTCAGAGAATTCGAGGGCCTGTTTTTATTGCGGGGTTCAGACGTCTCCGAGCCGCGTTAGTTTGGCCGTAGACTTTGGGTGCGACTCTTGGTCTTACTTCCCCAACAACACTTCGAACTTGTTCAAAGTGTCAGTCCCTGAGAATGATGGCCTTGGCCTATAAATCGAGGGGTGCCTCTTTGAGGTTTTTAGGTAGTCCGAACATGTTGATTTTCGACGGCAGTCCCCTAGTGTGGGGTTAATTGCTCGAGCTTTAGTTGAGATTGGCTCTTGAGCCGATTTCTGCAAGTACATTGTAAAGTAGAAATTTCACTAAGGCATGGAACATCTGATAAGGAAAAAAAATACTTCTTTCAGTATATCATTCATGCGTACATGTTTTGTCATTAGGGCCCGGGCAATCTACATGGGCATGGTTCGTTTGACCGTTTGACCCTTTACAAAATTTTCCTATCGAGAACCTATTGATACGAAGCATCTCCTTTGAAAACATAACATCCGAGGGTGATGCCCCCCAGTATTCGAGGTTGATTGTAAAGAAGCCTCGGATACTGTTAAGTTGTCCCCAGGTAGCACATATTTTTGTTGCCTTGTTAAAAACCTCGCTGAAAAAACCCATTTGGGATAAAAAACCGATCTAAGGAAAAAGAGTTCAACGCGTGCTTTAAAACCTAAGGTCTTCGTGTTAAAGAGATTCTCGATGTCTTCGATCGAACACCTGCAATAAGTTAGCACCAGGTAGAAATGAAAAGGGAGAAAGTCATACCTTAGCAATAATATCGTTTGACGAGTGATATGTTCCAATTGTTTGGCAATTGTTCGCCCTCCATAGTGCCAAGTTTGTAATCCCTTTCCAATGATACCGAGGACTTGATATGGCCCTTCCTAATTTGGGCCGAGTTTCCCTTCATTCGGATCTCGAGTATTGAGGGTGACTTTCCTCATAACTAAGTCCCCTATTTTGAAGTGTCGAAGATTGGTTCTTCGATTATAATATCTTTCGACTCGCTATTTCTGGGCGGCCATTCAAACGAGGGCGGCTTCCCATTTTACCTCTAACAATTCGAGGCTTGTGCTCATAGCCTCGTGATTTGATTCTTCCGTTGTGTATCGAAACCTAATGCTTGGTTCCCCGACTTCGATCGGGATCAGATCTTCAGCGCCATATACTAAGGAGAACGGCGCTGCCCCCGTACTGGATTTTGTCGTTGTCTGATATGCCCAAAGGGCAAAACTTCTCTCCCATTTCCCCTTAGCGTCGTTCAACCTCTTCTTTAGGTTTCGAATGATGGTCTTGTTCGTTGATTCGCCCGTCCGTTCGCACTAGGATGATACGGTGTTGATAATATAATTTTATTTTGTGATCCTCGAGGAACTTTGTCACTTTGCTGCCGATAAATTATTTTCCATTGTCGGACACTATCTCGGCGGGTATCCCGAATCGGCATACGATGTGATCCCAGATGAAGTCCATAACTTCCTTCTCTCTAACTTTCTCGAAATCATGTGCCTCAACCCATTTAGAGAAATAATCAGTCATAAATAAAATGTACTTATCTTTACCTGGGCCGATGGCAGAGGACCCACGATGTCCATTCCCCATTTCATGAACGGCCAAGGGGATAAGACTGAATGAAGTTGCTCTCCGGGTTGGTGGATCATCGACGCATGCCTTTGGCATTTGTCACATTTTCGAACGATCTCCTTAGTATCTTTTTCCATACAGTCCCAATAGTATCCTGCTCTGATGACTTTGTGAACCAGTGATTCGGCGCCAAAATGGTTCCCGCAGGTGCCTTCATGGACTTCTCGTAGAACATAGTCGGTGTCCCCTGGTCCCAAACATACCGCCAATGGTCCGTCGAACGTCCTTCTGTATAATGTTCCATCTTCAGCCAATGTGAATCGAGCAACTTTTGGTCGTAGGGCCCTCGATTCTTTAGGGTCCGATGGGAGCTTTCCGTTTTTCAAGTACTCGATATATTTATTCGTCCAATCCCAATTAAGCTTGTGGAGTTTATTTCGGGGTGGCCTTCTTCGACCACTGACTTTGAATGCTGTACGACAGTCCCCGAGCTAATTTCATCATCTTCGACCGATGACCCTAAGTTTTCAAGGGCATCGGCCTCACCATTCTGTTCTCGAGGTACACGTTGTAGGGTCCATTCTTTGAACCGGTGCAAGGTTACCTGCAATTTATCCAAGTACCTTTGCATTCGATCGGCTCGGACTTCGAAGGTTTTGTTGACCTAGTTAACCACGAGTTGGGAATCACACTTGGCCTCGATGACCTCAGCTCCTAAACTTTTAGCCAGCTCGAGACCTGCAATCATGGCCTCATACTCGGCCTCATTATTAGTCAATTTAGGGGTTTTGATAGACTGTCTAATCGTATTGCCTGTGGGTGGCTTCAGAACGATGCCTAGCCCGGACCTCTTCACATTCGAAGCACCGTCTCTGAAAAGGGTCCACATTTTCGAGGATGTGCTCGATTTTAGCAATAGCTCCTTTTCGACCTTGGGCACAAGGGCTGGTGTGAAGTTGGCCACGAAGTCTGCTGTCACGACCCAACTTTCCCTCCGTTTGGGTATCGTGATGGCACCCAGTCTTAGGGACTAGGTAAGCCTAACTCATACTAAAATACCACAATAATAAATGAAATTTAACAGTCTTGAAGCAGAAATCTCTACAAATTTAAAATTCCCAAAACTCGGTAGTACAAGTCATAAGTTCTACAGAGTTCCGCTACAACTTCTAAACATAACCACATGGAAATAGGTACAACAGTGTGAATATAAAATAGGAAGGTGACTCCGAAGCCTACGAACGCAGTAGCCGGGCTACCTTGAGTCTCCTCGGCAAGAATCCGCACAGCTACTATCGAACAATACCTGGATCTGCACAAAAAAATGTGCAGAAGTGTAGTATGAGCACACCACAGCGGTGCCCAATAAGTATCAAGACTAACCTCGATGGAGCAGTGACGAGGAAAAGTCAAGACACCCACTGGTCTAATAAGTAGAGCAAGTGTAGGTATAGAAACAACCGAACATGATATCTATATGAAGACTAAGTGATATTGCTAACAATGCAGTAACTACAATAAGGAAAGAAAATAGCAAGTAACAGTGGCACACCATAATAAAGCACATAAAAGTGAACGGAGATACAACCCAAATTCGAAATCACAAATACAGTAAGGACAAGTCATAACTCAGCAACTACGACAGTTTTTCACATGAGGTCATAGCCAACAACTTTAGTCAATTAGTCAAATCTTTCAGTTGATAAAAACATTTCGAAATATACTTCCTTCAAGTAAATATTTTTCTAAAATAGTTCTCTAAAATGAATACCTTTCGAATATAACCCTTTCAAATAAATATCCTTCGAATATAAGTCACCCTGTGACACCTTATCTCATAATCATACAATACGTGTCTCAATACCTGAACCCTAACACTTGGCATCCTGTGCCCTCATCACACCTCATAATCATACTGACAATCACGTACCCAAAAGAGTCATTCTCGCATGGAAGGCAAATAAACAAGGGTGTCCATCTATACTCAGCAATCTCAAGGAGCCTTCTACCCGATAAGGGTGCTTAGCCACGTTTATGCTTGTGCAAGTGTCCTAACATAGTTCATACCAGCTAGTAAGTATAAGGAACAGAACGGACAACACATATAATGTTTACACAGGGATAAGATCAATGAAAACAACAGTTCAGAACACAGTGATATTAACAGGGGATCTCCCAGGATACCGTCCCGTAGTACCAAACATAAATGTATAGAGGATCTCCCGGGATACCGTCCCGTAGTCCAAATCATAAATGTGCAGGGGGATCTCCCGGAATACCGTTCCGTAGTCCCAAAGTAAATATACAGAGGATCTCCCGCGATACCGTCCTGTAGTCTTAAAATAAATATACAGAGGATCTCCCGGGATACCGTCCCGTAGTCCCAAAATAGATATCCAGTACAGGGGGATCTCCTGGGATACCGTCCCGTAGTCCCAAACATAAATGTGCAGGGGGATCTCCCAGAATACCGTTCCGTAGTCCCAAAGTAAACATGCAGGGGGATCTCCTGGAATACCGTTCCGTAGTCCCAAAGTAAATGCGCAGCGCAACCAACAGAAACAACAGTTACAACACAGCAGAAAACTCGTACATCACCATAATACGTATAACAACAACAATGACAATAATACAAGGTACGACAAGTAAATCAACTCGAGAACTGTAAATCATAAAGAAACGGTAGAACCAGCTCACAAGGAATAACCACAGAAAAAAATGCTGACCTAAAGGGAACAGTTCAGCAAAGGGAAAACTAACATGTCGCAACGATCCCACTATATACAAGTAAATAGCAAGGAATTCCACACGAGTCTAGTAGTCCCAAATAAAGGCAAGTCAACAAAGATATAGGTTATCTAAACTCCTTTTAAGGTTGGAAAATTACGAGGATATTCGACAATTCAATTAAGGAAAGGTGATCTTAGCTTCACTTAAGACTAAACAATTTCAGGAGGGATAATAATAATTCTCAAATAAGATGAGCAGCCATGAAAAGATAGCATGACAATATGAGAGGCGAAATTCTTCAGTTGAATCAAATAGGATCCAATTAGGCAATAAGAGTGAATCATGAAGCAATTAATTCCAATTAAGCATGTAGAGGTGAAACTAGTAAATAGGAAACTCAGTCATATCAAGAATAACTTCATACATATTGAATGTAAGGACATAAGAACCCTAAAAGGCCAATTTTCCACAAATAAGTCCGAGTACGCACACGCCACCTCGCGTACACGAACTACAATCAACATAGAAGACTCAAATCCTAAGGGAAACACAAGGTTAGGCAAGATACTTACCTCAAGGACGACAAACCGAAACTCTAAATGCACTTCTCGGGTGAAAAGACCTCCGGACAGATCAAGTCCAACCAAATTAACTTCAAAGCACAAATAAAACACATAAGAAACTATACCGGATCATAAAGTCTTAATATTTAACAAAATCCAAAAATCGGTCCAAAAGTCGACCCTCAGGCCCGCACCTCGGAACCCGACAAATTTTACAAAATCCGAATACCCATTCCAATATGAGTTCAACCATATAAAAATTATCAATTTCCGATACCATTTGGTCCCTCAAATCATGATTTTTCATTTTAGAAATTTTCTTCAAAAATCAATATTTTCCCCAACCCAAAACACAATTTAAATGATAAAAACAAGGATAAAATCATGGAATATATTAGATACTAGGTGAAAAACACTTAACCAATTGATTTGTTTGAAAAAACCCCGAAGGAAGCTCCCAAAATCGAAGTTCAAAGCTCAAAATATGAAGAAAATGGCCAAACCCTCGATATAAAGGATTCTGCCCAACACTTCCGCATCTGCGGATACTTAAGCGCATCTGCGCTATCGCATTTGCAGGCAGACATTCGCATTTTCGAACTTCACTTACAGGACTAGGTCCGCATCATCGGGCAATTAGCCACATCACCGCCTTTGTAGACTCGTTGCATCAACCGCAGAAGCGGTTGCGCACCTGCGTTCCAGCACTTGCAGAAGCGAGCTAGCTTCCAGGCCTCAAAGATCGCATATGCGATCAGGCTCACGTAGAAGTGGAGCCGCACCTGCGCTCCAAGATCGCAGGTGCGAAAACACCAGAAATCAAACATGCTCAAAACCATGCAAAACATCCGAAACTCGTCCGAATCACACCCGAGGCCCCGGGACCCCGTCTATGCACACAAACAAGTTCTATAACCTAAGACGGACTCGCTCGAGGTCTCAAATCATATCAAACAACACCGGAAATGCAAATCGTGCCATGAATCGAACTATGAACTTCCAAATCTTCCAACTTTGAAAAATCGTGCCGAAACCAATCGAATCGACTCGGAATGACGCCAAATTTTGCATACAAGTCCCAAATGACTAGACGGAGCTGTTCCAACTCTCGGAATCGCATTCCGACCCGGATAGCACAAAAGTCAACTATGGGTCAAACTTCTTCATTTTCCAAACTTCAACTTTTCCATCTTTCGCCGATTTGCCTCAAATTACTCTAGGGACCTCCAAATCCAAATCCGGATGCCCACCTGAGTCCAAAATCACCATACGAAGCTGTTAAGATCATCCAAAACCCATTCTGGAGCCGTTTACTCCGAAGTCCAGTTCTGGTAAAATTCTCACCGCTTAAGCTTCCAAAACTAGATTCCTTCTCCCATTTCGACTCTGAATCATCCGTTAACTGAATTCAACCATGCACGCAAGTCAATAATCATAATATGAAGTTGTTAAAGACCTTACGCTACAGAACGGAGCTTAAATTCTCAAAATGATCGGTCGAGTCGTTACATCTGCTAAATTTGAGACTTAATGGCCGTTCGAGAGGTATCGCTCTAATTCTTCTAACGCCTGTTGGCATTCCGGGGTCCAGGCAAAATCGTTCTTCTTTTTTAGTAGAGAGAAAAATTTATGACTCCGATCCGACGATCTTGATATGAATCGGGCTAAAGCAGCTATCCGCCGCGTCAGCCTTTGCACGGCTTTAACGCTGTCCACAACGATGATGTCTCCATTAGCCTTGATTTTATCGGGGTTGATCTCAATTCCTCAATTCAACACCATGAAGCCAAGGAACTTGCCCGAACCGACTCTGAAAATGCATTGCTTGGGGTTGAGCTTCATGTTGTATTTTCTCAGTATCTTGAATGCTGCAAATGTGTCAAATGGTCCTCTGCGTGCAGCGATTTAACTAGCATGTCATCAATATATACTTCCATTGTCTTACCTATGTTTTCTTCGAACATTTTATTTACTAGGCGTTGGTAGGTAGCTCCTGCATTTTTTAGCCCGAAGGGCATTACATTATAACAATATGTTCCATACTTGGTGATAAATGAAGTATTTTCTTGGTCTTCCGGGTTCATTTGAAATTGGTTGTATCCGGAATAGGCATCAAGAAAACTAAGGATCTCGTGGACGGCCGTGGCGTCGATCATGCGATTGATGTTAGGCAGCGGAAAAGAATCTTTGGGACATGCCTTGTTTAAATCCTTATAATCTACACACATCCTAAGTTTGTTCCCTTTTTTAGGAACCACGACTACATTGGCTAACCATTCGGGATACTTCACTTCCCGAATGGACCCTATTTTGAGAAGTTTAGTTACCTCGTCCTTTATGAATGTGTGCTTTACCTCAGACTGGGGCCTTTTCTTTTGTTTCATCGGTCTAAACTTTGGGTCCAGGCTTAGTCGATGTGTGGTGATCTTCGGTGGGATCCCTGTCATGTCAAGGTGGGACCAAGCAAAACAATCCATATTTTTAATAAGGAATTTAATGAGTTTTTCCCTGAGATCGGGAGTTAACCCCGTGCCCAGGTATATCTTTCGATCGGGCAGGTGCTCGATTAGTATGATTTGTTCCAGCTCTTGGACCGTTGACTTTATGGCATCGGAGTCATCGGGAATTACGAAGGTTCAAGGTATATGCAATCATCATCCTCGATAATTTCCTACTATTCCGATCCGGTCGAAGCCGACGACTATGGTTGCTATTTGACCTTCTATTTTTTTGCTCGGTCACTTAAGAACTCTTGAAGATGACCTTCGTTGAATAAACGAGCTACCTCCTCCCTTAGTTGTCTGTAGTCTTTGGTTCTATGACCATGGGTTCTATGGTACTTGCATGTTTGATTTGGATTCCTTCGAGTTGGATCAGTCTGTAGGGGTCGGGCCACCTGGTATCTTTGATTCGTCCAATGGCTAACACAATACCTGAAGCATCGACACTAAATTTGTACTCCGATAATCGTGGCGCTTCCTTAGGCTCGACATGTTTGTCGAAGCCTCTCTTACTCATAAGTCCTCGGGAATTTTGACCTCGCATTCCTTTAATCATTGCAAACGAGATTAAGTCCTGATCCGTTGTTCCTACGATATGCGTTATAAGGTTGGTATCGATCTCTGTTCGATTGGGGATCCTTATCGATGTCTCTTTGAATCTTGCCTTCGGATCTATTTGGATAAACGGAACCGGACGGGTCTCCTAACTGATCATCCTCTACTCTGATTTTGGACTGGTACCGATTATGCACACGGCCCAGGCAACCGCTGGATATTCAATCAAATTCTACTTCAGTTGAAGTGATGCTACCAAACTTTGCTCGTTCAGAGTCTGAGTAAAGTCTTGGACAGACCAATCATCGATAACAGAGGGTAGGTCCATGCGTTCCATCTAAAATCGAGATAAAAATTCCCTTACATTTTATCATCCTTTTGTCTCACTTTGAAGAGGTTTGACTTCCTGGTCGCGACCTTTATTGCTCCGGCGTGTACCTTTACGAATGAATCGGCGAGCATGGCGAAAGAATCGATGGAATTGGGCGGCAAATTGGTACCATATCATTGCCCCTTTCGACAAAGTTTCTCCAAATTTTTTCATCAAAAAGGATTCAATCTCATCATCTTCTAAGTCGTTTCCCTTTATCCGGCATGTGTACGTAGTGATGTGTTCATTAGGATCGGTAGTCCCGTTGTACTTGGGGATGTCCGACATACGAAACTTCTTAGGAATGGGCTTCGGAGCCGCACTTTGAGGAAAAGGCTTTTGCACGAATTTCTTCAAATCCAAACTCTTTAGGATCGGGGGTGCCCCCGGTATTTGGTCAACTCGTGAGTTGTACGTTTCTACCTTTTTATCATTAGCCTCATTTTTCTTTTCACCTGATTCTATCCATTTCGTGAGCTCCTCGAGCATCTTCATAACGGAGGGATCATTCCTAGATCCATTATCGTTCAATTTCTCCTGTTCTGGTTCGACCCTATGAACAACTTCCTGCGATGTGTCGAGTTTGATTCTGCTTGGTGCCCGATTCTGGAGTTGTGCTATTGCAGCCTGCTGAGTTCGTAGCATGTAAAATATCATTCGAAGGTTAATTCCGCCTTCTTCACCATTTTGTGTGTTCCGATCAGTTGTACGAGTGTCTATGCGGATGTTGTTTTTAGGGTCGGCGCCTAAGTCTCCACGAATGGCGACATGAGAATTTACATCAACCGGATCCACAACCTGTGGTGCGTCGAGACTGATTGGAGGTACTCAGTTTCCTGGGGAGACTACCTGCTCGTTTTGGCCGTAAAGGCCAAGGCCGGTGTCACTGTGAGTGGGTACTGCTTGAGAGTTTGACATGTTGATTCCTGAAATCAAAAAATACTCACAAGAACAAGTGTAAAAGCAGTGTGTGTTATGAAGGCTAAAATATTAAGCAATCACTATTATCCTTAGCCCCACGGTGGGCGCCAAACTGTTTACCCTAAAAATCGAGTATCAATTAAACTTGTAATATGATTTTAAGGATACGTGATTTCACTTAATACCAATTGGTTAATTTAGGGATAAGTGATACAATTGATAAGAATATAGAACAAACCGACGTTTGGACACTATCCTCGAGTTGGTGAACCCTGGAGAGTAGTAAAGCAAGAACAGTATAAGAACAATAGTTGAAGGACAATAATTAAAGAGCAATGAGCTGATGAGTAGAAGAAAGAAATATTATACTGCCTTGATCTGTATAAATGTGTGTGAGGCCACAAATGATGGGGATCTCTCTATATATACTAGAGGAATCCTAATTGAGCTACAATTCTAATTACAGAAGTCAATCTCATGATTGATACAAATAACCGCCCTTGATTTGACCCGTTCCAAGATTTTCGCCGTGATCTACGACCGGTCATGGATATTTCGTCTTTCCGTTATTGTGTTCCACTCGAAGCTGGCATATCCGATCTCGATCACGGGGACCTTAATCTCGACGGGTGCCTCGATCTCCAAACTCGGCACCTTGTCTCCGTGTTCAGGTCTGATCCATCACGAGGCTGACCCTCGATGCAGTCCTCTGATCTTGAAATAATGACACCCGTATACAAACACCACTTAAAATCTTTGTGAAATGGAACAAGCTTTAGACCTTCTTGATCAGCAACACTACTTAGGCAAGGAAGAAATCTTGTTTCTCTTGTACTAGGATTTACATTAAAGCCGACTAAATGAAATTGAATGGATCCCATAAACATAATAAGCCTTTAGCATACGCAGATAAATAGTATTTATGGTCTAATTTCTTAATATGGAAAACAGAGGCTTTGGAGTTTTGCAAGCTCTATGGTATGAAATTTGTCTTGAGTGATATTTGAAAGTGCAAGGAAATTGGTGGTTTCATGATCATGAGGATGTGAAAAAAATAAAGTTGATTTTTTGGAAAAATATATAATTCTCTAGAATGTCCTAGTGTAGTATCCTTGATATTTATCTAGTAGACATATCTAGATGTTCTAGAATGATAAGACATATCTAGATATTCTAGAGTGTCGTTAGAATATAAGGTTGCTAGAATCTTCTTTGTACATTATCTAGAATCATATCTAGAATCATCCATAGGCTAGTATAAATAGGGGTGTCTTGTTCATTTGTAATGAAGCCAAATTCAAGAAAGTCTTCTTTAATAACAAAGTTCTCCTTTCAAAAATCTCTCTTCTCTTTTCAAGCTTCCTCTTCTTTAGTTGAATCCTCCAATCTTATTTAACGATCTTGGGCTAGCAGAAGGTTTCCAAATAATACTCTTCTTCTGCTATTCTTTACATGGTATCAGAGCCATAAGACGGCTTCTGGATTTCAAGGTCGGGTTAGTGGTTGATCCAACTAGTTTCTCTAAATGGATTTGGGTGGTCGTGCTAATGGATTGGGGATTGAGTTATTGAACCAGTCCAACTACAAGGTATGGAAAACTTGTATGGAGTCATACCTTGTTGGTGAGGATTTGTGGGAAGTTGTCAATGGGAGTAACACAAGTCCTCCTGCTGACGCACCGGAAAATAGCAATGCGCGTAAGAAGTGGAAGCAGATTAATGCTAAGGCGGAGTTTATCCTAAAGAGGTCTATCTTTCCTAATTTATTTGATCATATTATAAGGTGTAAATCAGCTCATGAAATATGGAGGACCTTCGATCGACTGTTCAACAAGAAGGATGAAGCTCGGTACAGATTTTGGAGAATGAGTTAGCTAACACCACTCAAGGTAATCTCTCTATCTCCAAGTATTTCTTGAAGGTTAAAAATCTATGTTCCGAAATTTCTCTATTGAATTCGGACGAGGCTATCTCTGAAGCACGAATAAGAAGAATCACGAAACTAGTAAGGACAAAAGAAATCAACATCGAAAGAAAAAATATGGCTCCTATTGTGTGGTGGTGTTCCTTCTGGAGGTCAATTCCACCATGGCAGAGTTCGTCCTAACAAGCATGCAAAGGAAATGGCTTACCGCAAAGTTCTTAGAGAAGAGCAAAAAAGGAAAGAAAGCTCGTGCATCTGAGAGGGGAGGCTCCTTGCACACTGGAGGTGCGATCAGCTTAGGGACAATAAAAAGAAGATTGGTACCTAATTGCTTAAATTACTTTAAATTTCAGAGTATATCTATTCTGTTTATTAACTAAATTAATTTGTTTTCAGGAAAAGAAGTTGTGGCGTCCAATGAACCATGATGAGCTATTCAAGGAGACGCATATTGCTTGAATGGGATGACATCTCCCTTGAAATCTGCCTTGTACTGAACCATGTTAGAAACTTGAGGTATGACTTGTTTTCTTCTAGCTTGCCCCATTACCCTTATAGGAGCGTAAGGGTAGATGCCTCGCAGCCCAATCAGTACCAAGTGAGTTATCCCTTTTGATCTGATGGTGGACTCACTACTAGGAAACCATTCTAACATTCAATGCACTTGCTTGTCTCTCAGATTGCTGAAGAAACGCACCCAACCTACAGCATTTCCAGGCTTTGCAAACCTGTCTGGAATAAACGTCATTTTCTTTGGGTGATGATTGGCTATGTAGTCATTCAGTGGCCTTCGCAGAAGCTGTTGACGATACTCACCCCTCTGAAAGTGTTCCAGCAGCCAGACTTGTAGCAATAGTCTCCACCGGCCTCCGTTGTCGCGGGGTCATAGCCGCAGGCAAGCCGGGCCTCATGTACTTTAACACGAGCTTCTTCGAAAGAGGCTTCAGGAACACTCCTCGCTGCCAACAAGCCCTTATAAATATCACGCTGAGCCTCAGCGTGGATCCACATCTCGTACAAAGGGCGAGGAATGGCAACAGAGGCGGACGCAGGAGGAGTCGAAGTCAACAATTGCACCTTCTCAGCCTCTAGAGCAGCAATTTGATCACCCAGAGTGGATCCACGCCGAGGCCTGACTAGATGTGTTTCGGTATTTGCACATAGCGGGCTCTATTTTTTAGGTGGCCTTTGAGGATGCCCCGGTTAAGGCTCGCAAAGCTCGGGTTGCTTGTGGGTAAAATCCTTGCATGCCTCGACCTGACGAGGAGGACGGGGAAGACGGCATAGACCGGCTTGAGGAGGATGCTTGGTACGATATTGTTTATCCTTAGGGTGAGNCAGCTCTGACTACGGCACCGGTGTTGGTTTTGCCCACAGGTTTAGGGCCCTATACAGTCTATTGTGATGCTTCCCATATTGGGCTTGGAGCAGTGTTGATGCAGGAGGGCAAGGTCATTTCCTATGCTTCGAGGCAGTTGAAGATCCATGAGAAGAATTATCCGGTTCATGATTTGGAGTTAGCAGCCATTGTTCACGCCTTGAAGATTTTTTCCATTCCTGTGATTTTTTTCTGCACTTTGTTTGCTCATTTTATTGTCATCATCTTCTAGCTGGTCGTAGCCTTGGAGACTAATATTTATGGTCCATTTCTGCGCTTTGTTTACATAGGTCGAGTATGTCTATTCGTTTAGATTTGGCTAATAGGTGTTGTTTGAACTTGGTTGACTTTGATCTTTTGCCAACTTATCTCTTATAAGTGGGCTGGGTCAGTCCACATGGGAGACCCGTAACTTAAAAACCCAATATCCTACATCTCCCACTTCGCACATGGTGGACTAGATCCAAGCTAATACGTTGGTAATAACACATGTAATTCATACTAGCAAATAGTTCGTGCAACCTACGAGCATTAAGAGCTATATATTCTTAAGCCCTTTAAGGTTTCTTAACAGCTCCATGTATAAATCCAATCACATGCAAAAAGGATTCACTACTACCATGAGGATCTTATTATTACTCGCAATACCCCAAACATCATTCGCTATTCTAGTAGCTACTTATTGATCCCTCATCCTCGAAAGAGGAAAACTCGAGTTCTCATATAATATTGTATCCACAGTTGCACCCAGTACGCTCATGGTAAGTGTAATGGTCGACCTATGAATACAAGTTAAATTACTAAATTTTAGTCATTTTCCCTTTCTACTCGAATCTTTCCATTCCAAATCAACTGCTTTCCTAGACATGCACTGCATTGCATTATTCGTGGTTTAAAGCTAGAATATATTCCATTTGTTACATCGATTCAAGGATGGGTTCAACAACCATCTTTGGAAGAATTTGAAAATTTGCTGTCATTACAAGAGCTACTAGCCAAACAGATGGCTGGTGTATCTATCAAAGAAGGAGATGGAAATGCTCTTGTCGTCGATAAGAGGAACTTTAAAGGGAAATTAAGATATAGCATGCACTTTCGGTCCTCAAGTGGTTCAAGCTCGCCATGAAAGAAGGGGGAGTCTTCCAGTAACGGTAAAAAGCTTTTAAAATATTACCGTTGTGGCAAAGTCGGGCACATAAAAAGATATTGTCGAGCCAAAGAGAGCAATATGGCTTAAACCAAGAAAGCTGCTAAAGAAGAAGAAGAAAAAGAAGAAGACTGGGGAAAGTGCTTCGCAGCGGAGACTCGAGCAATAAATGCCATGGCTTCCATAAATTTTAAAAAAGACTGGATCGTGGATTCAGGATGTGGGCACCTCTCACTGGAGATCAATCCAAATTCTCCACCTTTCACGAATACAACGGACATGATGTTATTGTTACAGGAGATAATATGTGGAGAAGGAAGGCACTGTTGTGATCAACGAGAAGCAAAAAGACACTATCACACTTAATAGTGTCTTTCATGTTCCAGGTATGAAGAAAAATCTATTTTCTGTTGCAAATGTTGTAGATGCTGGAAACTATTTGCTATTTGGCCCACGTGATGTGAAGTTCCTCCGAAATATCAAGGTGCTCAAGGCAGATATCGTTCACTCAGGTAAGAGAGTTAATGATTTATATGTTTTATCTGCCTCTAATTCATATATTGAGAAGATGAGTAGCAATGATAATACACATCTTTGGCATGCTAGACTTGGACATCTAAGCATGGATAAATTAAAAGCCATGGTAAAGTTGAATCTAGTAAAAAGTTTGCCTAACTTAAGAAATTTTGGTGGAGGAGAGGTTTGTGAAGGATGTTAATATGGAAAGGCACATCGTCTTCCATTTGACAGATCCTTGTCAAGGTGCAATGCCCCACTAGAACTTATTCACAACGACTTGATGGGGCCAACGAGAACTCCTTCATTCTCAGGCTATTCTTATATGCTAATTTTCATTGGTGATTTTACTAGATTCACTTGGGTTTATTTTGTGAAGCACAAGTCAGAAGTTTTCAGTAAGTTTGTGGATTTCAAAGAAACAGTTGAAGGTGAACTCGATTCCAGAATAAGGTGGCTGCGAACTGATAATGGCGATGAGTTCACATCAGATGAGTTTCTTTCCTTTTGTCGTCAGCATGGCATTAAAAGAGAGCTGACATGCACTGATAAGCCACAACAAAATGGAGTGGCTGAAAAGAAGATCCGACACTTAACTGAGACATGTAAGAGTTGGCTTTATGCCAAGAATTTACCTAGAGCCTTGTAGGCTGAAGGTATGAAATGTGCAGCGTACGTGATTAACAGGATGCCGCTTTCTCCAAATAATATGAAGTATCCCTATGAATTAATGTTTGGAGAAAAGCCTAGCGTGAAACACCTCAGGATTTTTAGCTCTATTTGTTATGTTCACATTCCGGATTCTCAACGAAGCAAGTTAGATGCCAAGGCAAGGAAATGCATCTTTGTCGGATATGATGAAAGGAAAAAGGGATGAAAGTGCATGGATCCTAAAACTCATCTCTTTTTTGTCTCAAGGGATGTCATATTCGACGAAGTGTCTTTGTATTATGGAGCTGCATTGGATGGAGCGAGTTCAAAAACCTTAAATAATGGAGATTCAAGCTTGCCCATTGCAGGTGCTTCTCTAGATAATACAGCTGCCGAGGAGTTAAGAGAAAGGGGGAGTCCTGGATCTCAACAAAATGAAACTCAGCAAGGAGATGATTCAAGTGTTTTAGGAAGACCAAAAAGAACTATTGTAAAGCCAGCTCGTTTCAGAGATGAAAATTTCGTCAGCACATACTCATGTCTCTTTGCAGGACCAACTGAAGAACCTTCAGTTTTTGGGGAAGCAAGAGGAGCCAGAAAAATAGTGCTGAGATCTTCACCAAGACACGTCCTAAAGCATCGGTTGAGTTCTTCCGCGACAAGCGTGGGGTAGCTTCCAAAAAATCACTTTAAGGGGGAGTGAAAAAAATAAAGTTGATTTTTTGGAAAAATATAGAATTCATTAGAATGTCCTAGTGTAGTATCTTGATATTTATCTAGTAGACATATCTAGATGTTCTAGAATGATAAGACATATCTAGATATTCTAGAGTGTTGTTAGAATATAAGGTTGCTAGAATCTTCTTTGTACATTATCTAGAATCATATCTAGAATCATCCATATGCTAGTATAAATAGGGGGTGTCTTGTTCAATTGTAATGAAGCCAAATTCAAGAAAGTCTTCTTCAATAACAAAGTTCTCCTTTTAAAAATCTCTCTTCTCTTTTCAAGCTTCCTCTTCTTTAGTTGAATCTTCCAATTAGGGGTGTTCATAAAAACCAGAAAAACCAAACCAAACCGAAAATCAAACCAAACCGACCAAAAAAACTGATACTTTTTGGTTTGGTTTGGTTTTGGTTTTGAATTTTAAAAACCGATCAAATTTGGTTTGGTTTTGGTTTTAATCAGAAAAAAACCGAACCAAACCGACTATAGGAGTAGCTATTTAAAATTTATTATTACACCTATATATATGTATATTGTTATACAAAGTTTCAAAAAATTTATGATAAATGTTAATAGTTTGCACTTTTGATATAGTTCTTTACCTTTACATTATAGTTTGATTGGTAGTTTTCTTTTGTTTAGTGTAAGAATCCATTTCGTGTTAAAAATAACATATTTTTAATTGAGTCCTTAAATTATTCATCACTATTTGATTCAATTATCATCAATATATCTTGGTAAATAACAGATTTCTCAAAGGGCAATTGATATGATAGTGTTACATTGAAAATGTGGTCGCCAGAATATGTGTTTGGTAGTGTATGTCTTATATTTAAGAAAAAACCGACAAATAACCGAAAAAACCAAAAAACCGACATAAACCGAATCGAGAAAAACCGACTTAATTGGTTTGGTTTGGTTCTAATATTTGAAAAACCGATTTACTTGGTTTGGTTTCTTTTTAGGGAAAAACCGATCCAAACCGAACCATGAACACCCCTACCTCCAATCTTATGTAACGATCTTGGGATAGCAGAAGGTTTCCAAATAATACTCTTCTTCTGCTATTCTTTACCGAGGATATATAGAAGAGTGACTTTGATGTAAATTCATGATCATACTAACTTTATTTTAATTTTTTTTTAGGATGTTTTAAAAGTACAGTGACTCTTCTATCAAAGAAAATAAAATCATCTATGTATGTACCACATTTTCTTTTCCCATATATATTTGGTCAGGGTTCAGCAATTAGAAGTCATTTTAAGGGAAAAACTATTTGTCTTATGTTCTGCCAAGACAAGGACTTCTGATACAAGCAACCGTAGGTGCCTTGGAAGAGTTTTTATTTTTAATACTAGCTCTTTTGAAATATAGTGTGAGAATCCTTCCTAAAAATTGTCTAGCCTTATAATGCCTTAACTAAACAACATTAATCCTCTTTTGAACATCAAAATTAAACAATCTTTTCTGCATCTATCTGAAAATAGCGTCGTTGTGAATCATGAGTGTTTCTGAACTTGCATCAGAGAAAAAGAAAAATTACAAGTTGCTGAGAGCATATATCAGGGACATAGAAATCTTGAAGAACACAGGGTAGTGATTAGGGACGACGACTTTATTCAACTGGTCTCACCATTTTATTTTTTACCCTTCTTTTGTTTGCCTAAAGCATTTAGCATATCATACAATAATACACTAAATTAAACTACCGATACATCAACCTTCTATTCTACTATGCAATGCTTAGTGAACATACAACTCTCTTTCTCTCAAGTAGAAATATTTGAACCAGATAGATATTAAGCTAAATGATCAAAGAGATTTGCCTCTATTTTACTTTACTTGAATTGTCTTCTAACGTTAACTTCCAGTATGAAGTTCTCCTCACCAATCAGCTTAAATTGGCAAACATCTTCTTCACGCAAAGCATTACCGGCTATAAATTCTCCGAACCCTATCTGCAGTAGAAGTCTATCAGAACTGTGAACTGAAACCGGCCAACTACCTCTATGATGGGCTTAAGGTCTCTTAGTCTTACGTTTTGATGATCTAACAAACTTTCTGTATAGAACCAGATAAAGGACCTTATGCATGCCTGGTACAAGATAATCTGGGCAGTGTGCCTTTGGATTCACAAGAACGAGTTTAGGGACCTGATCCCTTGGTGTTTCCCAGACAGAAGTACAAGTCAACTCTACAGCAGGAAAGCAACTGCAGAAAGTGACTGCCTGCAATTGTGCACGCTACGGTGCAGCAGTCACTTCTCATTGGGAAGAGGCGTGTACCAACCAAGAATAGACATCATCCTTGGGATGTCTTTTGAAGTATAATAACATGGTGTAAGGCAACAAGATATTCACTTGAGCATTTAGTGATATTCTCTCAAGCATTGAAGATCTGATCCAGCATTGAAGTCACAAGTGTGTCAAGAACAAGAAGACAACTCTACTACGGACCAGTTTCACTATGAGTCTATGTGTGTCCTTAGTTGAGTTGTAATCTTGTTTTTTTGTTCTTCATTGTAACTCCTATCTTGCTTTCTTAGAAGCTTTGTTTTAGGAAACTCAAAATCATAAACCATTTGAGTTTGTGTTGTGACTAGAGTTAGTCATAGGTTGAAGTCTTTGTAACTACTGAGTGACAAAGTGGCTTGTGATAAGTGTATTACAAGTTAGAGTGATTGAAGTCTTTGTAATTGAGTCATTACAAAGTGGCTTGTAATAGTGTAGTTACAAGTTAGTGAAGTTGAAATCCTACCAGTGTAGGTCGTGGTTTTTGTCTCCTTGAGTTGGAATTTTTCCACGTAAAAAATTCTGCGTCTTATTTACATACTGTTTCAGTAGTTAGCATTGAGGGAACTGATATAGGACCAGGTCTCTATACAGTTGGTGGAATCATATAAACTATCAATTGGTATCAGAGCAGGCTCTTTCTAAAAGGTTAACACCCAAAAAGGATCTCAATGGCTGCTCCACCTAACTTTGAGGAAGGACAATCAACCTACAGACCTCCTAGATTCAATGGTCAGTATTACGGCTGGTGGAAGACTCGTACGCATGATTTTATAATTCCAGAAGACTCCGAGCTGTGGGACGTCATTTGTGATGGTCCACATGTTCCTATGAAAAAGGTTGGAGAATCTGGAATGATGGTGCCAAAAACCAAAAAAGAATACAGTGATATTGACAGAAAAGCTGTTGAGAAGAACTTTCGTGCCAAGAAGATCTTGGTATGTGGTATAGGACCTGATGAGTACAATAGAATCTCAGCCTGTCAATCTGCCAAGGAAATATGGGAAGCATTGCAAACGGCACATGAAGGAACTACTCAGGTTAAACAGTCCAAGATTGACATGTTCACCACCGAGTATGAGCTTTTCAGGATGAAAGATGATGAGTCTATACAAGATATGCACACTAGATTCACATCTATCATAAATGAGCTTCATTCACTTGGAGAAATTATTCCTAGAAACAAGCTTGTGAGGAGGGTCCTCAAGTGTTCTACCTGGCTCTTGGGAGAGTAAGGTGAATGCCATCACTGAAGCTAAAGATTTACAAACTCTAACCATGGATGAGCTGACTGGAAATCTGAAGACATACAAGATGAAAAGAAAGAAAGACAGTGAAAGAAGAGAGCCAAAGAAGGAGAAGAACCTGGTGCTCAAGGCTGAAAACAATGACTCAAGTGAAGAAGATAGTGATATGGCCTATCTCACTAAAAGATTTCAAAAGATGGATCGAAGAAATGGTGGTATACCAAAGAGGGGCAGTTCAAGTAAACCAAGGAACTATGATCTCTGTCACAAGTGCGGAAAGCCAGGGCATTTCATCAAAGACTGCCCACTTCTGAAAAAGGAGCATTACAAACACAACTCTGACAAAGCAGCAAAAAGGAACCCGGTTTCTGACAAACGATTCAGCCGAAAAAGTGCAGCTGACAATGTTGTGAAGCAAGCTCTTGCTGCATGGGGAGACTCTCCCAGTGAATCAGAAGGGGAACCAGATGCAGGAAACAGTTCCATGATGGCAGTGGAAAATGAAGCAAAGGAGTATGATTCATTATTTGCATTGATGGCTCAGTCCGATGATGATGAAGAGGATGACAATGATGAGGTAAATTTTAGGGATGTTCAGAGTAATCTGAAGTCCTACTCTTCTAAGAAATTGATGTTATTAGCAAATGTTCTAATTGATGCATATTATAATCTTGTTAATGATAAGGATTCCTTGACCATAGAGCTAGGAGATGTTGAACAATTTAGAGATGATCTGGTGGTCTGCGTGGTTGATTTAAAGGAGGCCATAGGCAATCTTGAAAAAGAAAAAGAAGTTCTAACTGGAAAAACTAAATAGTGTAGAAAATGAGAGAGATGACTTGATGGTAGTGGTCGTTGACTTAAAGGAAACTATAAACAACCTTGAGAAAGAAAAAGGAGTGCTAGCTGGAAAGATTAATAATGTAGAAAATGAGAGATATGATCTGACGGTAGTGGTTGTTGACTTGAAGGAAACCATAGAGAACCTTAGCAAAGAAAAGAATACTCTAGCAGAGAAAATTGCAGCTACTGAGCAAGAAAGGGATGACTTTTTGGTGGTAATCACAGACCTAGAGGAAACAATTGAGGGACTCAAATCAGAACATAGGCTTGTAAGTATTGAGAAAGGGAAGGAAGTAGCTAGTGAGACACACATCAAGCTTGAAAAGGAATTAAATGATGTGAAAACTAGTCTATGTGGTGAACTCGAGAAAAATAGGCAACTTCAAGCTGAATTGGAGAAAGTAAAAATTGATCTTGAAAAATCTCTTAAGTGAATCTGGTCCTCAGATGCTGTCACTGCCATGTACTTCAACAATAGTGGAAACAGGCAGGGAATCGGGTTCCAAAAGGAGAAAATTCCTTACAACCCTCACAACAAGTACGTCACTGTTCCTGATAACTAGCTTTGTACCCACTGTGGGAACAATGGGCACTTTAAAGAAAATTGCCAGGCCAGGGTTCAATCTGTTCAGAAAAACAAAGTGTTTATTGAAAAGTGACTACTAAAGGGGGACCAGGTACCACTCGCAAAAATCGCATCTTGCCTGCATGGACTAGAAGAGCTCTTATCCACCCTTTTCCTCATTACAAGGGACCCAAACTAGTTTGGGTTCCTAAATCTAATCCATAATTTATATGTGCAGGGAAAAGTGAGAGGAAGCGGACTGCAATGGATCATGGACAGTGGATGCTCAAAGCACATGACTGGAAACACCATAGATTTTCTCTTACTGAAAGCCCTGTAGGGAGGGAATGTATCCTTTGGAAATGGAAAAAAGGGGTACATTCTCGGTGTTGGAAAGGTTGGAAAGTCTCTTTCACACTCAATTGAGAACGTGTACTATGTGGATGGCCTGAAGTAGAGTCTCTTGAGTGTCTCTCAAATCTGTGATAAGGGGAACAAAGTAGAGTTCTTGTCTAAAGTGTGCACAGTTACTAATCTGGTAATTGGTGAAGTGGTTTTAGTAGCCAAAAGATACAAGAACATCTATGTTGCTGATTTTGAATCTCTGCAAGCTGGTGATATGAGCTGCTTGAAGGCAGTTGATAATGATGCAGAACAGTAGCATAGAAGATTGGGGCATGCAAGCTTCTCACTTCTGAATAAATTGACACAGAAGGACCTGGTTCATGGTCTGCCAAATTCAAAGTTCAAGGAGCACAAAGTGTGTGATGCATGTGCTAGAGGAAAACATGCATCTTTTAAGCCAAAGAAGGATGTTAGAACATCAAAACCACTCGAAGTCCTTCATATGGATCTGTGTGGTCCTATGAGAATACCAAGCAGAGGTGGAAAGAAGTATATTTTTGTGATTGTGGACGACTATTCAAGATTCACTTGGACACTGTTTCTTAGAACAAAAGATGAGACCTTCAAGGTATTTGTGGCCTTTGTCAAGAAAATCCAAGTGAAGATGGAATTGAAAGTAGCCTGCATCAGATCTGACCATGAGACAGAATTCGACAACGCCAAATTTGATGAGTTTTGCAATGAAAATGGGATTACTCACAACTTCTCAGCCCCAAGGACTCCACAGCAAAATGGTGTTGTTGAAAGAAAGAACAGAACTCTGGAAGATATGGCACGGACAATGCTTATTGACAGTGGAATTGCCAAACATTTCTGGGCAGAGGTAATAAACACTGCGTGCTACTTGGTGAACAGGTGCATGATTAGGTCCCTCCTGAACAAAACCCCTTATGAGCTACTCAATGGAAGAAAACCAAAGATAACTCATCTGAGAACCTTTGGATGCAAATGTTATGTTCTCAACAACGGGAAGGACCAGCTTGGGAAGTTTGATGCAAAAAGTGATGAAGGAATCTTTCTGGGATATTCCTCTCAAAGCAAAGCCTACAAAGTCTACAACAAAAGGACACAATGTGTGGAAGAAAGTGTTCATGTGATATTTAACGAGACACCCTCTTCTAGCAAGGAAGGAACAATGATGATCAAGACAATGAACCACTTTTGGTTCCTGGGGAAATATCTGATGTTTCAAATGGCAAGGTTGATATGATGAGCCAGATGAATGAGGCAGGTGAAGACAATGTAACATCCTCTTCCACTTCTCAAGAGGAACCTGGTACTCCAATTACTACCACTGAAGCTGAAGAAAGAGTTGGAGATGCAGTGCAAGACACCCCACAGGTAGCAGAATGAGGAGTGGAGAGAAATCCATCCAATTTGCCCAGTTCCTCTACCAATCAAACTTTAGTCCCAAATTGGAAACACAAAAGCTCCCATCCACTTGATAATATATTCACCCCCTTGATTCTGGAGTTCATACAAGATCAAAAACCAGAAATTCCCTAGCCTTCTCAGCATTTCTATCCCAAATAGAACCCAAAATATCAAGGAAGCCTTGAAGGATGCAGACTGGATTACGGCAATGGAAGAGGAAAAACATCAATTTGAAAGAAACAAGGTATGGCACCTGGTACCTAGACCCTCAAACACAACCATCATAGGGACCAGGTGGGTATTCAGGAATAAGCTGGATGAACATGGAAATACTATAAGGAACAAAGCAAGGCTTGTTGTCCAAGGATATAATTAGGAGGAAGGGATCGATTATGATGAGACTTTTGCCCCAGTTGCTCGCATGGAAGCTATTAGGATCCTCATTGCCTTTGCATCACACATGGAATTCACCTTATTCCAAATGGATGTGAAGAGTGCCTTCCTGAATGGTTTTCTTAAGGAAGAAGTCTATGTCAAGCAACCTCCAAGATTTGAATGTCATGTACATCCTGAACATGTATTCAAATTGGATAAGGCACTGTATAGATTGAAGCAGGCCCCTAGAGCCCGGTATGAGAGGCTATCCAAGTTTCTCTTGAAAAATGGTTTCACAAGAGGAAAGATTGACAATACATTGTTTCTGAAGAAATGGGGAAGGAACCTGCTCATTGTTCAGGTTTATGTGGATGACATCATATTTGGGGCTACAACAGACTCATTATGTGAAGAATTTGCCAAACTCATGGAAAGTGAGTTTGAAATGAGTATGATGGGGGAACTGAACTTCTTCCTGGGTCTTCAAGTGAAGCAGTCCATAAAGGGAACGTGTATCAGTCAGCAGAAATACATCAAAGAACTTCTGAAAAGGTTTAATATGGAAACATCAAAGATGATCGATACCCCTATTGCTACTGCTACTAAGCTAGACATGGATGATTCTGGATCACCTATAAATCAAACAATGTATCGGGGAATCATTGGATCTCTACTCTACCTTACTGCCAGCAGGCCAGACATTGTATTTAGTATGGGATTATGTGCAAGGTTTCAATAGAATCCTAAGGAATCTCATCCGAAGGCTGCTACGAGAATTCTGAGATATCTTAAAGGCACACAGGACCTGGTTCTATATTATCCTTCAGGTGACAATTTCAACCTTATTGGTTACTGTAAGGCTCCGGAAAATTTTACTAAGTAATTTAAGATTTCGTGGTGACAAGTAGGCTAATTATAATATTATATGTGCTATAATAATGATGTATATCAATTGGATATGGTAAATGAATGTATAAGTCATATGATAAGTAATTTGGGGTCCAAAGAAAGGCCTAAGTCTAAGTCAAATTGGAAAATTACATAATAGGCTAAAATTCCAAATTAGTTCGCACAAGTCCACATTTTGAACGAGCATATCTAAATATATATAAGGTTTTATGTGATGAACAACCTATAAAATAAAAGGTCTTCGAGTCTAGTTTATAACGCTTCAAACCGTTCGTCATTTGGACATTCCTACACAAAGTTATGATCAAATTACCAAATGCTGGATTTGCGATCAATTTCGCGATCGCAAAACGACTCCGCGGACCGCATACGCGTCGCATAGTGAAGCAGAGTCGGGCAAAATATTATGTTGTCGCATATTGATTATGCTTTCGTATAATTGATTATGCTGTCGATTAGCTGCAAGTCTGTTGCCCACATATCGATTATGCTATAGCATAATTGTACCACATAATTGACTTCGGGGGTCATTTTTGGAAAATTTCATATCCGAACTTACTTTGATAAATAAGCTTTGGGGCTTCATTTGGGGCTATTTTATACTAAATCTAGAGAGAGGTGAGAGCATTTTAGAGAGAGAAAGAGGGAACCTAGCCTTCGAATCACCAAATCTTGCTCAAGTCTTCAAGAATCAAGGAAGATAGCCACTAGATTGTCCTCCATCCGGGTAAGTCCTATTTCCAGAACTTGCATACAAGAGGTTAAGGGTTCAAATATATTGTGGGGATTAGAAATAGGCCATGCATGTGGGACTAGGTTGTAATATGTGATATTAATGAACTAATTTGGATAATTCCTGTTAAAATTGGTTGAGGGAAGAAGGAATTTCCATTTTCGGACCTTGTAGTCTATTTCACACGTTAGATGTTTGATGCAATTCCTATGAGAGTTACACCATGGGTAATCTTTCTAGTTGTTAATCGGTTTTCGATCTCTCCTCATAGATTATTATTGCTAGAGGTGTTGGTGCGTTGTAGCAACTTAAGGGAAGCTTAAAAAAGATATGTTGGCTAAACCTTCTCTCTTATAATCGAATTCCATAAATGCTTTCATAAGTTCAAGTATGGTTGGCTCAAAGTTCATAAATTTTATATTCCGGGTTATTACCCATAAACTTGACTATTCTGAAATAAGCCTTATAAATATATATATATATATATATATATATATATATTCTAAGTATGAGTGCGTATTAAAATGTGACGGCTTTGAGTCGTGTTTCAAATAAAGGCTAGTATGCCAAATTGTGTGAGAAAACTCGATATGGTTGATACTCCTAATTGCTCTTATGTGCACCAAATGTATTGATTGATTGTGTCTAGTTGTTGGGAATCTATAAATATGTTTGAAATGAATTAAATGAATTTGGGAAATAGAGTGTGGCCAACGTACCGAGAACTGGAGTTATAATTGTGCCTAATGATGCCTATGAAATGAGGGAAATATATGAATCAGATTACGAAATGAGCCTCGACTCAACTGACTTAAAATGACTTCTAAAAGTAAAATTTGCTTAAAAGCTCTATTGAGGTACGTATGGCTAACTCTCTTCTTTTTAGAATTGAACTCTTGGTGTCCGAATAAATGGTGTAAGTTTTGACTTGATCATGCTAGAATTGATTGCCTTAATGTGTTGGGTTGAAAGATTTATGTTCCGTAATTGTTCTAAATATTTACCATGTATTCTTGCTATTTGAGAACGTGATTATAATTTCCAAGCTCTTTTCCTTATGTGTGTAATGCCTTATGTGGTAGAACTTATTGACATGAATGATACTGTTATTCAAACAAATAAAAAGGGAAAGACTTGAATTATAAAATGTGTCCAGGTGCCAAGAACTACTTAATAAATGGAGCTGTTTGTGCCATGTAATGGAAGATGGAAATAAATGTGAATTAAATGAATAATTAAAAGAGGTTATGTCCCAAGTGAGATGGCTTAGCGGGTCGAGCCGAGACCGAACTCCGTGTAAGAACACGGTGGCATTGTGGATGAAATTGTGAATATGGTTATGTCTCACTTGAGACGGCTTAGCCGATCGGGCCGAGATCAGACGCTATGCTGTACACATGGTGGCATTTATGTTGGATTTCTGATTATCATTGTGAATTTTGATATGTCTCACTTGGGATGGCTTAGCCGGTCGGGCCGAGACCGGACTCCGTGCAAAAACACGATGGCATTGTGGGTTGTGGCACTTGGCACTAAAGATTATTAACCTAAAGAGATGGAAAGATTGAATCAGAAACTATGTGATCCTTACTTGGTGTTTTCTTTTATATTTCTATGAAGAACTTATTGATTATTATGACTGTCTTCTCTTTGTTTCTTTGTTCGTTCTACTAAGATTTGTGTTTGACTTTACATACTAGTACTATTCGACAGTACTAACGTCCCTTTTTGTCGGGGGAGCTACATATTTAAATGGATGTAGGTAGTTCCATAGCATACAGTGTTGGTCACAGCTAGTGGCGCATCTTCTTTCCAGCTGACTTGGTGAGCCCTACTTCATTTCGGGGTCCTGTATCATTGTTTATCATGTACTTTGTATTTTGAGGTATAGCCGGAGCCTTGTTGCCGGCATTTCCATATTACTCTTCAGTTGTTTTAGAGGCTCCGTAGACAGGTTGTGGGTGGTGTTTGGTATTGGAATTAAACTAGAAATATTTGTATTTGGCAAATATGTTTTTCATCATATCTATAAAAATTAAATATTCTGGATATTATGGTTGAAACTGCTAATGAAAATAAAATGGAGGTTAATGAAATATTTATAAAGTATGATTGATAGAATTTATCTCCTATTTATTCATGAATTAGTTTGGGTAGAATAAAACCTAACAGGCTTGCTCAATCGGGTTTACTCGGTTTAGCGTCGGTCGCGCTCCTTGGTTTTGGGGCGTGACAAACTTGGTATCAGAGCCTAAGGTTTTAAAGTGTCCTAGGATGTCTCGGAGCCGTGTCTAGTAGAGTCCTTATCGGTGTGTTGTCGACCACATCTATAAGTTGGAGGCTATTCGGACATTTAAGGAGTTCACCCTTCTTTGATACTCCAAATCGTGCGGTAGAACCCAATATAGGGAGCTAATTTCCTCGCTATGTCTTATTCTCAAGATGAGTAATCTTGAAACTATAATCCATGATTTTGAAATAGTAAGGAGGGAATGACCCCACCATTGAATATGAGGGAGATGGCCCAAGAGTTTGTTAGGAAAATGTATCGAGCCATGGAGGGATTGGCAGAACTTGTTGCTAAGGGGGGTACCCTTGTTCCTATTAATGTCTCTGCCCCACCAGATCATGTAGTATATTAGTATGTTACCAACTCACGTTAGGAATATGGAGTCGAGGGGCATCAATTAAGTTATTGCCCTATCAACCTAAAGTCACCAAGTAAGTCGCTACCTAGTACATTATTAAGAACAACACAAAGAAATTTTACTTGTTGTATATGTACATCCATATTGAAGAGTTCTCATAAACATGGTCTTGACAAGATGTTGAATCACAAGACATTGCATGCACCTACTCTCTGAACGAGACTATGATGACCCAAAAAGTCATTACTTATTTTTAAAATAAATTCTGTGTCTCGAGGCCTTAGAAACCACTTTTTAGCTTCACCTCGATTTGCGTGCGCAGTTCGGGCGCATAGCCGGAAAGCTATTATGTGAAAAATCTATGAAAATATTGAAATTTTGACTTAAAATGCATTTAAGTTGACTCCGGTCAATATTTTGGGTAAACGGACCCGGACCCGTGATTTGACGGTCCCGGAGGCTCCATGGAAAAATATGGGACTTGGGCGTATGCCCGGAATCGAATTCCGAGGTCCCAAGTCCGAGAAATAAATTTTTAAAAGAAATTGTTTTCTGAAAAATATAAAGGTTTTTGAAAGTGAAATATTATGTGAAATATGTGGTATCGGGCCCGTGTTATGGTTTCGGAGCCCGGTACAGGTTCAATGTGATTTATATGTGTTGTCGGTAAAGTTTGGTAAGAAACGGGATCCATTTGACGTGATTCAGACCTTAAATGCAAAATTTGATGTTTAAAGAAGTTTTGAGAAATTTCATTGATTTTGAGGCTTAGTTCGTTATTTAAGAGGTTATTTTGGCGATTTGATCGCACGGGTAAGTTCATATGATGTTTTTGAGTTAGTACGTATGTTTGGTTTGGAGCCCCGAGGGCATGGGTGAGTTTCAGATGTGTTTCGGAAGGTTTTGAACTCATAAAAAGTTGCAGGTTTTTCAGTTTCTGGTATTCTGGCATTTTCTTCTTCGCGTTCGCGGGAGGACCCTCGCGAACACGATGAGTTATTCATGCTGAAGGAAATTTGCTTCTATGCGAACGCGAGACCCAGGCCGCGAACGTGAAGCTTTGGGGGGTCTTCCCTTCGCGAACGCGGGCCTGGTATAGCGAACGCGAAGGCTTATGAGCCTGGGCAGGGGGAGGGGTATTATACCCTACGCGAACACAACCACCTGGACGCGAACGCGAAGGCTCGAGGGGTTAGTGCTCCGCGAACGCGAGCCCATTTTCACGAACGCGAAGGTCACTCAGGCTCAATTCATCGCCAACGTGATGAGCCTATCACGAACGCGTAGACCAAAAATCCGCCCAGTTATTTTAAGTTCAAAAATAGAATGTATTACGGGAATTCCACCATTTTTTATAAACTTCATCTTCTCCACACCTCTTGGGCGATTTTTGAAGAGGAACTTCACCATAGCTTCATAGGTATGTAATCCTAAGCTCGTTTTCTTCCATTTTTATCAACACCCACTAGATTTCTAGGCCTAAAACATGAGATTAAGGGTAGAAAATTGGGGATTTAGGTAGAGTTAGGGCTTTTTGATTATTTGGGAATTTGACCTCGTTTTGGGGTCAGATTTCAAAACAAATTATATGTTCGGGCTCGTGGGTGAATGGGTGATCGGGTTTTGGTCCGAACCTCGTGTTTTGACCAAGCGGGCCCGGGGTCAATTTTTGACTTTTTGGGAAGAATGATGGGAAAGCTATAATTAAGCATTGGAATTGGATTGTTTAGCGTTTATTGATGTTATTAAATCGATTATGTCTAGATACAATTGATTTGGAGCCAAATTCAAAAGGAAAAGCGGTGTTTGAGGTTTGAGTTGGCCGTGGAAGTTCGAGGTAAGTGTTCGGTCTAACCTTAGCTTGAGGGATTAGGAGTTGTGTCCTATTTGCTATTTGCTTCTTGTTGAGTACGACGTATAGGCATGGTGACGAGTATCTATACGTTGGTGTCAAGCATGACCGTGAGTCTTAAATTGTGAATTATTGTGTTCTTAAGTAATACTACGGATGCTTAAATTGATGATTCTCGGTATTGAGCAAAGATTTAGATTGTTCTCGTGGAAATTACTTATGATTGAGTATTGGTGTTAGCTGAGGTAGCTAGATGTTGGAACAAGATTGGTTATAGCTGTTTCTCCCTTGCCGGGACGTATTTACTTATACTGTCGATTCCCTTGCCGGGATAGTGTAGTTCCTTATTGATCCCTTGCTGGGACTCTTGTTATGATTGTTGTTGATTGTATATCTGGATCGGGTTGCGCGCCGCGACTTTGTTATATTTGGATCGGGTTGCACGCCGCAACAGTGATATAAATGGATCGGGTTGCACGCTGCAACAATGATAAAGCTGGATCGGGTTGCACGCCGCAACAGTGTTAAATGATAGGGATCGGGTTGCGCGCCGCAACAGTGTTATTATTGATGGCTGTAGATCTTAAATTGTTCTCTTATATTTCTCTTAAATTACTGCTGGACTTGATATTTTCCCCGCAGCATGTACCCCCTCCCATATTTATTTGTTTATTTCTGTTTTATTTTCCGCTGCATATTATATAACTGCACAGGTTTATCTGGAGTTTGGTCCTAGCCTCGTCACTACTTCGCCGGGGTTAGGCCAGGCACTTACCAGCACATGGGGTCGGTTGTGCTGATGCTACACTCTGCACTATGTGCAGATCCCGGAGCAGCTTTTGGACAGTAGCACTTGGGGAGGCTGCCTTCAGTCTAGCTAGAGATCCCGAGGTAGTCCTGCAGGCGTCCGCAGGCCCGACGTTCTCTTCTATCTTATTATGTACTCTGTTTTCATTTGATTTCGAGACAGATTGTATTTCTTTCAGACATTGGTTGTAGTAATCATAGTCCGTCCGTGATATTGTGACACCAGATTTCTGGTAGAGACGTGTGTTGGCAGTGTCGTACTGGTTTTACTTATTCTATCAGATTAAGTCTTCCGCTTGATTTTCATTTATCGTTAATATTTCAATGTTGATTACCTATTAATTTAAATGGTTAAAAAGGGTTAAAATAGAAGAGTTAGTGATTTCTATATTTCGCGGCTTGCCTAGCTTCTACGAGTAGGCGCCATCACGACTCCCGAGGGTGGGAAATCCGGGTCGTGACAGAGACGCATTATTCGTGAATCCACTCTATCACAAATTCTCTTATTTACATCCTCTTGTGGAATTAAGTTCTATAATCATGTCCTTAAATTGAGTAATAACTCTAGGATTAGTACTTCCCACATGCTTTCCTAAATTCTCAACAAGGGACTATACCTGATGAATTTCTTACCGAATCTTTTTATTTAAATGGACAACATCTGCTCACTTGTGCCTATGCATGCACTGTCGTAAAGTTTACCTATGTGGTGTCAAGTTCCATGTAAATCATCCCAGAGTTGCGATCCTTCTCGAGTCACTCTTCTTCTCACTGGTGTATATGGCTTCTATGGTTTGAATAGTCACTCTACTCTCTTGCGAATATCATCATGAAACCTTCTCACTGTCTAGTAACATAAGAGCATACCTTAACACCTATCATATGAGTTCATGTCAATCGAAATGGTCACCGTGTGCTTAAAGTCTCTCTGAAAATTGAGATCCTCACATCCCCGTCATAGAAAGATCTTTTATTTTCCCATCTCAGTATGACTTTCATGTCCACTTAGATCATCCCATAGTAAGTAGCTCACTTTGTTCCTAGTATGGTGATTGCCCGTGACATGGTCTTGTATTGCAGTTGGGAGTTAATATAGCAGAAGCATGTCCAACTCGTAACAAATGTTTATTTTCTCTTTACACCTCCACAACATGTGTTAATTGTGTTCCTTAGTTAGTGAATTCATGGTGCTAGTTTCCCAACACTTGTTCGATAACCATGAGAGAACGTGTAATACTATGAGTCACCATAACACTTCCTTTCTCATATGGACCCTAAATAGGCTTAGGCTCTCCATCAAGACCAAATGCACCTTTGGGATTATCGTAGCACAACGCCTACTTCTCATGTTTGCTACCCTTGGCATTCCACCTCCTTAGGTGGATAGGAGTTTTATTTGTCTTTCCCCCGGAGCATCATGTTAACCATTAAAACCCCTCTAACCAATACATGATTTCATACCCATATTAAGATGTCCTAGCCATATGGTTTCACTCGTAAAGGGTTGAGATTAGATGCTTCCAGGTTTCTACACATACCATAAGCATACTGATTGAGAAGAAAAGTTGTCGTATCTTTAGTTATCTCATATCGGGTCAATCGTCGGGAAGGGTTAAGCTGTTTGGATTATGATAATCTCATAGGTGTTTGACTTTTTTTTTACCCTCATGCGCCTGTGGCATAGATTCCTTGTGTCAGTTAATGTTAGGAGTGTAATTCAACTTCATGTATTTCTTTGAAATCTCTATCACATCCACATTGCAAGAATCTTCCCACTTTGAGCTAAGCTAATTTTCCTCTCACTCAAGGAGGCCACCATTGTAACATACTTGACCACTTATCCTTAGAGCTTACTATTGTCGGGCAAGGCATGTATAGAAAGGAACAATTGTCACTATCCCTTGCATAGCTTGTAGCCTCCCAAGGATAACTGATGCTAGCATCTTCATCTTCCCGATCATGACTCCCGTGTATCTCATGTCTAGAAAGACCCACTTCTTTTAGATCTCAAGATCATGTACATGGTTCCCACCTTATCAATGCGTGCTAGTCACCTCTATGCTCTATTTATCTAATAATTGATGTCGTCACATTGATTAACCATGTCAGCATTGTTGGTAGTAATCTTCGTGTCTCTTAGCATACAACTTCAGAAAGTGCTCTACTCGGTGCATTAATGAATTCCTGATCAATTCTAGCCCAATCTTGAACCTCGTTGTTCCTCATTGCATTAAATCTATTGGGGATTGAGGGTTCAAACATGTCAAAGAGGATGCATCACCCTGTGATCACATATATTCGATAGGTAATTTTATGGTTAATTTATGATAGCACATCTTAGAGTGATTGTTGAAGGTCATCAAAGGTTTAGTGTGGGTGTTCGCGTGGAGATTTAGAGTTGGGGAGGGTGAGCGGGTTATTCTCAATACATTCTCTCAGAAGATGTGATGTTCTACACGTCAATACCACACAAGAGGGGGGGGGGTGATTTGTGTGGTACCTAATTTTCGCTCTAGAAGAACCTGGTTCTTCTAGGTATACTAGCTATTACCGTTTGCAGAATTAAGAGTGCATAAAATAAAGAACACAGAGATTTTTACGTGGAAAACACCTGGCTCAAAAGGTGAAAAAACCACGACCTACTACTCAGTAGGATTTTCCCAAACTTCCCCTAAAATCACTGAGCCAAAACTGCATTTACAAAACTCTTGTAAACCTAAGGATTAAACTCTAATCCCAGTGTGGCACACAGCCTCAACTGCTGCGGCACTTTCAAGTTAACTCTAACTTGAATACTCAAAGTACCTAATACAATTGCTTCTATGAAAGCTGAAAGGTACAATATGAAAACACCTTCTACAATTGAACTAGAAATAAAGAAAGACACAATGGAATTGGTTCTTCACTCTGGTCATGTAGCTTCAAGAATTCACACTTGAATCACACATAAATTGCTTGCAAAATCGCCTAGCTCTTTTGCTCTCAATTTAGTTTAACTTCTGCGTATGTGCCTACCTGTAAAAGAGAACAATTATTATTATTTATAGAGTTAGTAATCAGAGTTTGATTGAGACTCAATTGCTGATCCTTTATCAAATTCGAGTCCTAGAACAATTCAAACTCCAATCCTTATTCTTGATCCGGATTTAGTTCTCTTCACACAAGGAGACTTCATCTCCTTATCCTATGCAACCTTTTCGATCAACTCAGAAGATATTGTTACTGATCCTTGATACTTATCTTCTCCACATGCCTCTCACATGTATAAGTATATTAACACTGTGTCTCCCATGATGGACCTGGTCCATGACTGAGTTCATTTTGTCAATCTTCAAAACTTCATCTGAACTTGGGCCAACAAGATGTTATGTGAAATGATAATGAAGGTGACATAAGTGTATTTCACATTAGGCTGCACTATGAGTATGATGTTTCCCCATCGTTGTTCTCCATGTATTCTCTGTTTTCATATGTCGATGTCTAAGAAGGTAGCTGGGAATCCCTTGTGCATCATTCCGGTGGGATTACTGAAGGTAAAGTTAATGGATAGTTGGCCCATGAGGGGTGTCTATTTGTCCTCCTTGTTAGGTAAGTTTGGGAGTTAAGATTGTTTCCGTGAATGTGTTATGACAAAGTCTGTAAGTCTAAGAGGCCACCTTGAAGGCCGAGAGTGTTGTAGAAAGAAATTATTTTCGCTCGATTGTATAGCAATTGGTTTTGACTTGAAAGGTACCTTATAGGTGTTATGATTTAAAAGTGGGCAGTCCATGTTTAGGTATCATTATGATAATGTAGTCTTTGTAATGCTGAGATTAGTGTTATGGATATATACGTTGTGGTGCTTTGTCGAGTTGTGGATGTGTTGTTAGAATGGTTTTGGTGGTTCTCTGGCAGGTGGATAGGCCTAGTTACAAAGGAGATGCTGCCGAAATTTCTGGAAAAAAATTTGGGAGTTAGTCAAAATTTAGGGACCTGAGGTAGGTTAGAAAAGAGATATGTTATGTTAGGTGTTTGGGGCGGACTCTACCTCTCATTCGAGGACGAATGATCCTAAGCGGGGGAGAATGTAAGGCCCCAAAAAATTTTACTAAGTAATTTAAGATTTCGTGGTGCTAGATAGGCTAATTATAATATTTTATGTGCTATAATAATAATGTATATCAATTGGATATGGTAAATGAATGTATAAGTCATATGATAAGTAATTTGGGGTCCAAGGAAAGACCTAAGTCTAAGTCAAATTGGAAAATTACATAATAGGCTAAAATTCCAAATGAGTTTGCACAAGTCCACACTTTGAACGAGCATATCTAAATATATATAAGGTTTTATGTGATGAACAGCCTATCAAATGAAAGGTCATCGAGTCTAGTTCCTAACTCTTCAAACCATTCATTATTTGGAAATTCCTACACAAAGTTATGACCAAATTACCAAAGGCTGGATTTGCAATCAATTTTGCGATCGCAAAATGACTCCGCGGACCGCATACGCGTCGCATAGTGAAGCAGAGTCGGGCAAAATATTATGTTGTTGCATATTGATTATGCTGTCGCATAATTGATTATGCTGTCGATTATGCTATAGCATAATTGCACCACATAATTGACTTCGGGGGTCATTTTTGAAAATTTTCATATCCGAACCCACTTTGATAAATAAGCTTTGGGGCTTCATTTGGGGCTATTTTATACTAAATCTAGAGAGAGGTAAGAGCATTTTAGAGAGAGAAAGAGGGAACCTAGCCTTCCAATCACCAAATCTTGCTCAAGTCTTCAAGAATCAAGGAAGATGGCCACTAGATTGTCCTCCATCCGGGTAAGTCCTATTTCCAGAACTTGCATGCAAGAGGATAAGGGTTCAAATATGTTGTGGGGATTACAAATAGTCCATGCATGTGGGACTAAGTTGTAGTATGTGATATTAATGAACTAATTTGGATAGTTCCTGTTAAAATTGGTTGAGGGAAGAAGGAATTTCCATTTTCGGACCTTGTAATCTATTTCACACGTTAGGTGTTTGATGCAATTCCTACGAGAGTTACACCATGGGTAATCTTTCTAGTTGTTAATCGATTTTCGATCTCTCGTCATAGGTTATTATTGCTAGAGGTGTTGGTGCTTTGCAGTAACTTAAGGGAAGCTTAAACAAGGTATGTTGGCTAAACCTTCTCTCTTAGAATCGAATTACATAAATGCTTTCATAAGTTCAAGTATGGTTGGCTCAAAGTTCATAAATCTTATATTCTGGGTTATTACCCATAAACTTGACTATTCTGAATATATATATATATATATATATATATTCTAAGTTTGAGTGCGTATTGAAATGTGAGGGCTTTGAGTCGTGTTTCAAATAAAGGCTAGTATGCCAAATTATGTGAGAAAACTCGATATGGTTGATACTCCTAATTGCTATTATGTGCACCAAATGTATTGATTGATTGTGTCTAGTTGTTGGTAATCTATAAAGATGTTTGAAATGAATTAAATGAATTTGGGAAATAGAGTGTGGCCAAAGTGCCGAGATCTGGTGTTATAATTGTGCCTAATGATGCCTATGAAATGAGGGAAATATATGAATCAGATTACGAAATGAGCCTCGACTCAACTGTCTTAAAATGACTTCTAATAGTAAAGTTTGCTTATAAGCTCTATTGAGGTACGTATGGCTAACTCTCTTCTTTTTAGAATTGAACTCTTGGTGTTAGTTTACATGAGTCCACCAAACTATAGAGTACCTGGTCCTCTATGAGATGATGCTTAGAATGCTGTAAAGACTGAAAGTAAAGAAGGCAAGAGATTTTTACGTGGAAAAATCCCACACAAGGGGATCAAAAACCACGGCCTACTCTTGTAGGCTTTTAACTCCACTAACTTGCAATCTCCCTATTACAAGCCACTTTGCAAAATCCTATTGCAAAGACTTCACTAACTTGTAAAAACCCTATTACAAGCCACTTTGCAAATTCCTATTGCAAAGACTTCAACTAACTTGTGATGCACCCACCACAAGCCACTCTGTAACTATCCTAGTTACAAAGGCTTTAAACTTATGACTATCCCTAGTCACAACATAAACTCAGAAGTATACGAATTTTGGTTTGTTCCTAAGACGACGCTTCTAAGAAAGCAAACTAGGAAGTACAATGACGAACAAATAACAAGATTACAACTCAACTACGGATGTACATAAACTCATTAAGATACTGATCCTTAGTGGAGTTGTCTTCTTGTTCTTGACACACCAGTGACTTCAATGCCGGATGAATACTGTTGTCGCTTGAGAGAATATCACTGAATGCACAAAGAACGGTGTGTATAGTACCAGGTTGTTTTATCACAAAAGATAACACAATGGATAGTGATGTCAACTCTTGGTGTACGCTTCTTCCCAATGAGAAGTGACTGTTGTACTGTCTTCACAGCCACTCCTGGGCAGTTGCGTTCCAGCTGGATAGTAGACTTTGTACTTCTTGTCAGGACACACCAACGAACCAGGTCCTAGTTGTGTTCCTCTTCTGTGATAGCTGCTAGATGGTCACTTTCTTCTGCTACGTTCCAGCTGTGTATTTGACTTGTACTTCTGTACCATGTTACCAGGTCCCTGTTGTGTTCCTCCCTGTGGTTGTTCATCCATTTGCTGATTTTCATACTTCAACAAAGTTGCATGAAGTGTATACCCTGTGGGCCAGGTTGCCAGGTTCTCTATCTGGTTCTTCACGACAAGTTTGTTAAATCATCAAAACATAAGACGCATAAGGCCAAGACATTAAAAACCCATCAATTTCCCCCTTTTTGATGATGACAAACTTAGACATGGACAATATTTGTTTAGAGCAGAAATAACCAGATGAGATTCCAGAACTACACTAAGTTCCCCCTTAATCTCAGATCTCCCTCCTTTCCCTCCTTTGTGTTGATAGTTCCCCCTTAACCTCAGACTTGATTCTCTCTCACTTACATACACAAAGAATATTACCCCTCACCTTTCACCTACACACTTCTTTTCCCCCTTTTGGAATCATTAAAAAGATCAGGTAATTAGCAAAACGAAGAGCACAAGCAGGTAATAAGCATAAAGAAGTCTAACACAGCTTGCTCATGCCACATATGTGCACACAACATGACAGAAAAGAGAAGCCAGAGGAACACAGTATTGTACATGCAATGAAGGGGAGCTGTTTTATTAATGATTACCATGGACTGAGCAAGTCAGGAGCAGTAATGGTTAAGTTCAACATGCCATCACAAAAACAAGTAAGGAAAAGTAAAACAGTGGCCACAGGATTTTGGAGCAAAAATAGATGGACACTAAGGGGATCCTAGGGGACACTAGAGGCAGGAGGCTTAGAGGAAGAGACAACAATGGTTTTGAGAACCAGGTCCAGTCTAACATTTGTAGACAGTTGTTCTTCAAGTAATTGAGCCCGAAGTCTATCATTTTCCTTTGTCGGTCATGCAACTTCCTCATTGACAGAATCAGGTCCTTTAGCTGCTTGACTGAGCTGAGTTTCCAGTATGGCATTTCTAGCCCTCAGCCTTCTGATCTCCTCAGAAGCTACATTTTGAGCGTTGATCAACTGAGAAATGGTCGAGATGCTTCCACTTCCACCGACTCTTTCTACACATTCACATTCTTCTAGAGTGGTCTTAGAGAAGGTCTGCTTGCGTGTACCTACTCTGGGATTCCCCAATGGGACCTTATAGAATCTGAACACCTGAGTGAGGAAAAAGCCATATGGTAATCCATGATTTCAACCTTTAAAGTTTTCCACCTTTTGCATGTGGTCTATCATGATTGCTGGCAGATTGATTGAGACAAACTCATCAAGCGATTCCATTAAGACCATATCCGAATTTGTAGCAATAGACCGCCTCTCAGAACGAGGTAAAAGTACCTTATTGACCAATTTAAAGAGAAGCTGATATTCAGGAAGTAATACCTTTTTATGCACCTGTTCCCCCTGCTGAATAGCTTGCTCTTTCATGATTGCTCTCCTAAAGTTGACACCACAAACACCTTTGACTGAGGACATCCCTTCACATGGGATT
>NW_017673647.1:55245-123192 GCF_001879085.1 Nicotiana attenuata
TGAGAATGTACCCTTTACTTCCTTCTTAAGGATACTTTCCCTTCCTGCAGGGCTTTCAGTGAGAAGAGATTCATGATGTTTTCAGCTGCGTGCTTTTAAGCATCCACGGTCCATAGTCCATCGCAGTCCGCTTCCTCTCGCTGTTCCCTGCTCATGCAAATCAAGGGATAGATTTAGGAACCCAAACTAGTTTGGGTCCCTTGTTATGATCAAAAGGATGAATAAGGGCTTTCCTAGTCCATGCAGGCAACATCCACTTTTTGCGAGTGGTACCTGGTCCTTTGTTAGTAGTCACTTCATCTATAAACACTTTGTTTTTTGAGCAGACTGAACCCTGGCCTGACAATTTTCTTTAAAATACCCATTGTTCCCACAGTGGGTACATAGCTAGTTATCAGGTACAGTGACATACTTGCTGTGAGGGTTGTAGGGAGTTTTCTCCCTTTGGAACCCGATGCCCTACTTGTTCCCACTATTGTTGAGATACATGGCAGGGACAGCATCTGAGGACCAGGTCCACTTCAGAGATTTCTCAAGATCATTTCTTTCTTTCTCCAATTCAGCTTGAAGTTGCTGATTCTTCTCGAGTTCACTGCAGAGACTGGTTTTCACAACAGTTAATTCCTTTTCAAGCATGATGTGCATCTCACTGGCTACTTCCTTTCCTTTCCCAAGACTTACATTCCTATGTTCTCTATTGAGTCCCTTAATGGTTTCCTCTAGATCAGTGCATATTACTAACAGGTCATCCCTTTCTTCTTCAGTAGATACAACTTTTTCTTCTAAGGTGTGTTTCTCATTGTTAAGGCCTTCTATTGTTTCTTTTAGATTAACAACTACTACCATCAGATCGTCTCTCTCATTTTCCACACTAGTTATTCTTTCATTCAAGGCTTCCTTTTCTTTTTCAAGATTAGCTATGGTCTCATTTAAGTCCACTACACAGACCACTAGATCATCTCTAGATTGTTCGGCCTCTCCTAGTTCTATGGTCAGGATCTCTTTATCGTTTATAAGGCTGTAATAGGCATCAATTAGGACATTAGATAAAGACCTTAGCTTCTTAGAAGAGTAGGATTTCAGATTTCTCTGAACATCCCTGAAGTTTACCTCATCGTCTTCATCTTCTTCATCATCATCATCTGACTGAGCCATCAGCGCGAACAGTGAATCGTACTTCGTTGCTTCAGTTTCCACTGCCATCATGGAACTGTTTTCTGCATCTGATTCCCTTCGGATTCACTTGAGGAGTCTCCCCAAACAGCAAGAGCCTGCTTAACAATATTGTCGGCAACACTTTTTCGATTGAATCTTTTATCTGGAACCAGGTTCTTTTTTCCTGCTTTGTCAGGATTTTGCTTGTATTGCTCCTGTTTCGCGAGTGGGCAGGTTTTGATGAAATGCCCTGGCTTTCCACATCTGTGACAGAGATCGTTGTTCCTTGCTTTACTTGAACTGCCCCACTTTGGTATACCACCATTTCTTCGAACCATCTTTTGAAATCTCTTAGTAAGATAGGCCATATCACTATCTTCATCACTTGAGTCACTCCTTTCCGCTTTGAGTACCAAGTTCTTCTCCTTCTTAGGCTCTCTTCTTTCGCTGTCTTTCTTTCTTTTCATCTCGTATGTCTTCAGATTACCAATCAACTCATCCATGGTCAGAGTTTGTAGATCTTTAGCTTCAGTGATGGCATTTACCTTACTTTCCCAAGACCTAGGTAGGACACTGAGGATTTTTCTTACAAGCTTGTTTCTGGGAATGACATCTCCAAGTGAATGAAGCTCATTTATGATGGAGGTTAATCTAGTGTGCATATCTTGTATAGATTCATTATCCTTCATCCTAAAGAGCTCATATTCTGTGGTGAGCATGTCAATCTTGGATTGTTTGACCTGAGTGGTTCCTTCGTGAGCGGTTTGCAACGCCTCCCATATTTCTTTGGCAGTGTCACAAGCTGAGACTCTGTTGTACTCATCAGGTCCTATGCCACACATCAAGATTTTCTTTGCATGATAGTTCTTTTCTACAGCTTTTCTGTCAATGTCGTTGTACTCTTTTCTGCCTTTCGGCACCATTTGTCCTGTTTCTTCAATCTTCTTCATGGGAACATGTGGACCATCACAAATAATGTCCCACAATTCTGAATCTTCTGCCATCATAAAATCATGATGCGGGTCTTCCACCAGCCATAGTATTGACCATTGAATCTGGGAGGTCTATAGGTTGATTGTCCTTCTTCAAAGTTTGGTGGAGCAGCCATTGAGGATCTTTCCTAGGTGTGAGCCTGATAGGAGAAACCTGCTCTGATACGAATTGTTAGTTTATATGAGTCCACCAAACTATAGAGTACCTGGTCCTCTATGAGATGATGCTTAGAATGCTGTAAAGATTGAAAGTAAAGAAGGCAAGAGATTTTTACGTGGAAAAATCCCACATAAGGGGATCAAAAATCACGACCTACTCTTGTAGGCTTTTAACTCCACTAACTTGCAATCTCCCTATTACAAGCCACTTTGCAAAATCCTATTGCAAAGACTTCACTAACTTGTAAAAACCTTATTACAAGCCACTTTGCAAAATCCTATTGCAAAGACTTCAACTAACTTGTGATGCACCCACCACAAGCCACTCTATAACTATCCTAGTTACAAAGGCATAAACTTATGACTATCCCTTGTCACAACATAAACTCAGAAGTTTACGAATTTTGGTTTGTTCCTAAGACAACGCTTCTAAGAAAGCAAACTAGGAATTACAATGACGAACAAATAACAAGATTACAACTCAACTACGGATGTACATAAACTCATTAAGAAACTGATCCTTAGTGGAGTTGTCTTCTTGTTCTTGACACACCAGTGACTTCAATGCCGGATGAATACTGTTGTTGCTTGAGAGAATATCACTGAATGCACAAAGAACGGTGTGTATAGTACCAAGTTGTTTTATCACAAAAGATAACACAATGGATAGTGATGTCAACTCTTGGTGTACGCTTCTTCCCAATGAGAAGTGACTGCTGTACTGTCTGCACAGCCACTTCTGGGCAGTTGCGTTCCAGCTGGATAGTGGACTTTGTACTTCTTGTCAGGACACACCAACGAACCAGGTCCTAGTTGTGTTTCTCTTATGTGACAGTCGCTAGATGGTCACTTTCTTCTGCTATGTTCCAGCTGTGCATTTGACTTGTACTTCTGTCAGAGAACCCTAAAGGAACAGGTCCCTGTTGTGTTTCTCTTTATATTGATTGCTTACAGTCAATGACTTGTGCTTGTGTCGGAGAACCCTAAGGGACCAGGTTACCAGGTCCCTGTTGTGGTTGTTCATCCATTTGCTGATTTTCAGATTTGGACCAGTACAGTTGAAATGTGGATCAGGTTCTCTATCTGGTTCTTCACAACAAGTTTTTTAGATCATCAAAACAAGGCCAAGACATTGAAAACCTATCACTTGGTGTCCCAATAAATGGTGTAAGTTTTGACTTGATCATGCTAGAATTGATTGCCTTAATGTATTGGGTTGAAAGATTTATGTTTCGTAATTGTTCTAATATTTACCATGTAATCTTGCTATTTGAGAACGTGATTATAATTTCCAAGCTATTTTCCTTATGTGTGTAATGCCTTATGTGGTAGAACTTATTGACATGAATGATACTGTTATTCAAACAAATAAAACGGGAAAGACTTGAATTATAAAATGTGTCCAGGTGCTAAGAACTACTTAATAAATGGGGCTGTTTGTGCCAAGTAATGGAAGATGGAAAGAAATGTGAATTAAATGAATAATTAAATGAGGTTATGTCCCAAGTGAGATGGCTTAGCCGGTCGGGCCGAGACCGGACTCCGTGTAAGAACACGGTGGCATTGTGGATGACATTGTGAAATTGGCTACGTCTCACTTGAGACGGCTTAGCTGATCGGGTCGAGATCGGACGCCATGCTATACACATGGTGGCATTTATGTTAGATTTCTCATTATCATTGTGAATTTGGATATGTCTCACTTAGGATGACTTAGGAGGTCGGGCCGAGACCGGACTCCGTGCAAAAACACGGTGGCATTATGGGTTGTGGCACTTGGCACTAAAGATTATTAACCTAAAGAGATGGAAAGATTGAATCAGAAACTATGTGATCCTCACTTGGTGTTTTCTTTTATATTTCTATGAAGCACTTATTGATTGTTATGACCATCTTCTCTTTGTTTCTCGGTACATTCTACTAAGATTGGTGTTTGCCTTTACATACTAGTACTATTCGACAGTACTAACGTCCCTTTTTGCCGGGGGCGCTACATCTTTAAATGGATGTAGGTAGTTCCATAGCATACAGTGTTGGTCGCAGCTAGTGGCGCATCCTCTTTCCAGCTGACTTGGTGAGCCCTACTTCATTTCGGGGTCCTGTATCATTGTTTATCATGTACTTTGTATTTTGAGGTATAGCCGGAGCCTTGTTGGCGGCATTTCCATATTACTCTTCAGTTGTATTTAGAGTCTCCGTAGACAGGTTGTGGGTGGTATTTGGTAGTGGAATTAAACTAGAAATATTGGTATTTGGCAAATATGTTTTTCATCATATCTATAAAAATTGTAATATTCTGGATATTAAGGTTGAAACTGCTAATGAAAACAAAATGGAGGTTAATGAAATATTTATAAAGTATGATTAATAGAATTTATCTCCTATTTATTCATGAATTAGTTTGGGTAGAATAAAACCTAACAGGCTTGCTCAGTCGGGTTTACTCGGTTTAGCACCGGTTGCGCTCCTTGGTTTTGGGGCGTGACAGTTATTCTGACGCTGATTATGCAGGTTATCTGGTGGATAGGAAAAGCACATCTGGAATGGCTCATTTCCTTGGATCATGTCTAATCTCATGGGGTACAAGGAAACAAAACTTAGTGGCTCTCTCAACAGCCGAAGCAGAATATGCTGCAGCTGCCTCGTGCTGTGCTCAGTTACTATGGATCAAGCAACAATTGGAAGACTTTGGAGTATACATTGATTGTGTACCGCTTCTATGTGACAACACCAGTGCTCTTAACATGGCAAAGAACCCGGTTCAACACAAGAGAACCAAACACATTGATGTCAGACACCATTTTCTCAGAGACAATGTGGAAAAGGGACTTATTTGTATGAGATTTTGCTGCACGGAAGATCAAATTGCAGATATCTTCACCAAAGCTCTGAGCAGGGAACACTTTGAGAAATAGGGTGGCACTGGGGTTAACTAAACCTAATTAAGAACCTGGTTATGCTCATATGGCTATGAAAGTCATACTCAGGTAAAATTAGCTAAAGTGTTTTCTGACCAGGCCTAACTCACATCGATACCGTTGCAGGTAAACACGCGCGATGATTATAGAAGCTAAAGGTACAGTGTTGAACTGCGAAAGAGAGCTGCAAAATTCTTTTACAAAAATAGGTCAGGAACCTGGTTCTTGTACCACAGGTTAGTAGTAATGTGTTTTTCTCATGCTTTTTCGAAAGACAACTAAATTAATTCAACTGCCACATCATCTGACTTTTCAGAGCCTGTATATCACGTCTTGTCTCTCAAATCCCTTCATTTCCTCTGCACGTTACGTATTCCCACACACCTACCATCGTTTTGAAATTCTTCAGCACCCGTTCCTCTCCCCTCTCATTATTAGCCCTTCCTTCCATAAAACCCTCTTACTCCCAGCAGTTCTGAACCATTATCTCCTATTGCATCTTTGTAATTCTTTTTTTCATAACCCTCTACCACTTCTCTCACAATAGCCAACGAACAATCTTCTCCTTCTCCTGCCATCAACACCACTCCCACATCTCCACCTTCCTTAGCATCACTACCAGAAACCCACTCCTCCACTATCCCTGATACTACTGTACCCACACTGGTTTCCTCTTCATCTCTAGTCGCCCTTACTCTTCCGTCAAACCCTGCCTCACTTCCATGTGTTGCAACTTCCGACTCCCCAAAGATCAACCCTACTTCTCCTCCTTCTTCTGATCAAACCAAAGAACACTTGGAAAGTGCTACCCCTCAGGCGTCAGAGGTCTCTAAGGAAGATCCCAATTAGTACTTGAACTCATCCGTTCTAGACTCAGTGGCTCCCATGGAGTCACCAGAAAAAGAAGCGGCGCAAAATATCATGGCTATCGCTACTGAGAGTCTTACGAATGAAGGAGCCTCCACTCTGCCTGAGTCTCAGGGGGAAGAAACTCCATTCTTAGGGGATGAAGGGACTATGGTGCTTTTCGGGTCTCCTGTTCATGACACAGTCACAAAAAAACCTGTTGGAGAACCTGATTCTACTTCAGCCGAAACAAACCAGGAGCCCATCTTCTATACTAAGCCCTTGGAGTCCATTCCTTCTATTGCGGTACCTTTTGTCAAAGATGATGAAGATGACATGGTTCTCAGTGCCCGTTTTAAGATACGCAAACCAACAGTTACTCCTGAGTCTTCTTCCAAGCGACCTACTACCAGGTTGCAGAAGAAAGAGGCTTTTGATTCTGCCTTGCAGAAGAGTAAGCGGAGTATTAAGAAAAAGAAGAAGAGGTTGATGAAACAAGGGGAAGTTGTGGCTGACAAAAATATTCCAGTGGTTGAGGTTGATGAAGAAGTTGTAGAGGAACCTAGTTCCTTAGTGAAAAGATCTACAAAAGTCCAAAAGTCTGTGGTTGAAGCTTCCGAGGAAGCTGTGGAAAAACAAAGTGGAACATCGGTGAAGAGTGGTGGTAAATCTAAGAAGGTTGCGGTTGAGAAATATTTGTCTGAAGGCGATAATGTGGCTGTTACAAGTAGGACAGGGAGGTCTGTTGAAATGTCTAGAAAACGAAAGCGAGAAATTATGGGAGGACCTGGTTCAATGAAGACCATACCAAGTGTTAGTGGACTTGGGCAGGAGATATTGAGAACTCAGAAAGTCTTGTGGGGTCGCATGTTTGACCCGGAAATATCGGAGATGGCAGATATGAGGCAAGTTCTGGAGATGGTGGAATTCCAGCAATGGGGTCATTTGTTTAAAGAGGATGTGCCTAAGGTATATTGATAGGTTTTCAATATATTTGCCTTGTATTTTGATGATCTAACAAACTTAATGTCAAGAACCAGATAGGGAGCCTGACTCACTTGGATTACACTGCATCTAAAGGATTCCAGCCAAATGTGAACGTGTTACAGCATCAGGAGGTAGGAACCCAAACAAGGACCTGATACTCTTGTGGGTTCCTCACGGCAGTACAAAGTCAATTGGACATAGCTGGAAACGAAGATTCTGCCGCACTGCACTATTTCAGCGCCTACTCATTCTCTGACCAACTAAAGTGCTCGTGTCACTTCAAGTGATGTGATCAAGGAGTACCTACAATGACTTTATATAAAACATCATTCAAGTTACTGAACTCAAGACAATCTGGGCAGTATGCATAAGAACCAGATTAGGAACCTGATCCCTTGGTGCTCCCCTGACAGAAGTACAAGTCAACTATATAGCTGGAACGCAACTGCAGAAAGTGACTGTCCGCAACTGTACAAAGAGGAACACAACAGGACCTGGTCCCTTAGGGTTCTCTGAAAGAAGTACAAGTCTACTACAGCTGGAAAGCAACTGTAGAAAGTGACTGCCTACAACAGTGCAACAGTCACTTTCCATTGAGATTGGACATCAACATTGTGAATTGACATCACTAAGGTAATGTCTTGTGTAGTATAAACCTCATGCAAGGTACAAGATTCAGGCTCAACACTTGCAAATACAAAAAACGAAAATTCTCTCAAGTGCTCAAGAACCTCTCTCAAGAACAAAGTTGCTGCAACCTCAAGGACCTGATCCAAGATTGATGATATCTTAAGTTCTTAGGGTTGTTGAGTCTTTGTTATGTGTTCTTCATTGTAACTCCTATCCGGCTTTCTTAGAAGCGTTGATTAGGAAACCTTTGTAAAACCGTAAACTCCCTGAGTTTATGTTGTGGCTAGGATAGTCATAAGCAAAAGCCTTTGTGACCGTAGTGTGACAAAGTGGCTTGTGGTGGAAACATCACAAGTTAGTCAAAATTCTTTGTAATTAGGATAGTCATAGAGTGGTTTGTGTTGAGAGCATCACAAGTTAGTCAAAAGTCTTTGTAACTAGGATAGTTATAGAGTGGCTTGTGATGAGAGCATCACAAGTTAGTTGAAGTCTTTGCAATAGGGTTATTGTAAAGTGGCTTGTAATAGGGAGATTGCAAGTTAGTGAAGTTAAAAGCCTACAAGTGTAGGTCGTGGTTTTTTGATCCCCTTGTGTGGGATTTTTCCACGTAAAAATCCTCTGCCTTATTTACATACAGCTTTACTAGCATTCACAGCAGAACCCCATAAAGGACCAGGTACTCTACTAACTGGTGGACTCACACAAACTTAGCACTGTACCAAACTGATATAGGACCAGATCGCTATACAGTTTGGTTCATCAGTATTTTCAGAGGAAATACATAGAGAACCCGGTTCTCTATACAGTCTGGTGGACACACAGTTTCTAACATATATGAAGATAGGGTGCAAAACTTCTATGCAACTCTCTTCACTGTTGAAGGGGACCATATCTGCGTGCTGGTAAATAGAGTTGACATTGTGCTTGACGCTTCAGCATTGGGGAAAGTTCTCCAAGTTCCATGTGAAGGGATGTCCTCAGTGAAGGGTGCTTGTGGAGCTAACCTTAGGAGACCCATTGTGAAAGAGCGGGCTATCTAGCAGGGGGAAAGAGTGCATAAAAAGGCATTACTTCCGGTGTATCAGCTTCTCTTTGAACTGGTCAATAAGGTTCTTTTACCTCGTGCTGAGAGGAGGTCTATAGCTTCCAAGTCTGATCTGGTCTTAATGGAGGCTCTTGATGAGTTCGCACCGATAAATCTGCCAGGAATTATGATAGAACACATGCAAAAGGTGGCGAACTTTCAAGATGGAAATCACGGGCCTCCATACGGATTTCTCCTTGCTTGGGTGTTCTAGTTTTACAAGGTACCTTTGGCCAATCCAAAAGTAGGCACCCGCAAGCAAACCTTCTCCAAAACAACTCTGAAAGAGTGTGAGTGTGTCGAAAGGGTTGTGGGGAGCACTTCGACAATTTCTCAGCTGATAAATGCTTAGAATGCTGCTACTGAAGAAATCCGAAGGTTGAAGGCTCAGAATGCCATACTGGAAACTCAGCTCAGTCAAGCTGTTGGGGCACCTGGTTCTGTTAATTCTTTCCATGAAGAAGTTGCCCGCTTGACTAAGGAGAATGCTCAGCTTAGGCAACAGGTGGAGAACCTGCGGGAGAAACTGCTTGAGGAACAGATGTCTGCAAATGCCCGCATGGACCTGGTTCTCAAAACCATTGCTGCCTCCTCCTCCAAGCCTCCCTCTTCTAGTGCCCCCTAGGATCCTCTCAGCGCCCAGTTGTCTTATGTTCTGATGTTTTCTGGCTGTTCTTTTCTTTTTGTTTTTTTTATGGCATGTTGGATTCCACAGTTACTGCTCCCGTTGAAACAGTCCAATTATTATCAATCAAACACCTCTTTTTTTCCTAGTACAATGCTTGTTTTCCTTTTGCTTCTCTTTTCTATCATGTTGTGTGCACATATGTGGCACGAGTTAGCTGTGTTAGACTTCTTTATGCTTTTTTGCCTGATTTTGCATTTTTAATGATGCCAAAAGGGGGAAGAGTTGGTTAACTTGAAAAATTAAAGCAGGTGATTAAGGGGTAAGCATAGAGTCAGGGGGAACATATGAGGTTACTGGTACTTTATCTGGTTAAGTTAAGCTCTATAAATAGTCATCAATTTTAAAAGTTTGTCATCATCAAAAAGGGGAAAATTGATGGGCTTAAGGTCTCTTAGTCTTATATTTTGATGATCTAACAAACTTTCTGTATAGAAACAGATAAAGGACCTGATGCATGCCTGGTACAATCATTCAGCAATGGACTCAAGATAATCTGGGCAGTGTGCCTTTGGATTCACAAGAACCAGTTTAGGGACCTGATCCCTTGGTGTTTCCCAAACAGAAGTACAAGCCAACTCTACAGCTGGAAAGCAACTGCAGAAAGTGACTGCCTGCAACTGTGCACGCTACAGTGCAGCAGTCACTTCCCATTGGGAAGAGGCGTGTACCAACCAAGAATAGACATCATCCTTGGGATGTCTTTTGAAGTATAATAACATGGTGTAAGGCAACAAGATATTCACTTAAGCATTTAGTGATATTCTCTCAAGCATTGAAGATCTGATCCAGCATTGAAGTCACAAGTGTGTCAAGAACAAGAAGACAACTCCACTACGGACCAGTTTCACTATGAGTCTATATGTGTCCTTAGTTGAGTTGTAATCTTGTTTTTTTGTTCTTCATTGTAACTCCTATCTTGCTTTCTTAGAAGCTTTGTTTTAGGAAACTCAAAATCATAAACCATCTGAGTTTGTGTTGTGACTAGAGTTAGTCATAGGTTGAAGTCTTTGTAACTTGTGAGTGACAAAATGGCTTGTGATAAGTGTATCACAAGTTAGCGTGATTGAAGTCTTTGTAATAGAGTCATTACAAAGTGGCTTGTAATAGTGTAGTTACAAGTTAGTAAGTTGAAATCCTAACAGTGTAGGTCGTGATTTTTGTCCCCTTGAGTTGGGATTTTTCCACGTAAAAAATCCTGTGTCTTATTTACATACTGTTCCAGTAGTTAGCACTGAGGGAACTGATATAGGACCAGGTCTCTATACAGTTGGTGGACTCATATAAACTATCACTCTATTAGTTTGAAGAGTAGCCTCAAGTTTTGCCCTTCCCCCCTGTTCAAGTATCTATTGCCAAAAGTAGCTGGTACATTCTGCACAAGTATGTGTGATCATAAACATGCTCAAACACAATACACATTTAATAATCAAGTGGTCGGTATCAAATGCAATGAATTAAAAACACTACAACAAGCAGTAAGACAACTTCCATCACCATTCTAAGTATATTCAACTACTTAATAGAATGCCAATTGACCAATAATATTCACACAACTGATGTTATTGTGAGGACATGCAAAGTTACAACTATATAATCATAAAATACCGAGTTATCTTCTTCTGCGAATTATATGCATCTGAAGTAAGTGCTAATGTTTTTGGAGGTAAAATATTTTCACTTCATCAAATATTAAGAGAAACACAAAGAATAAACGAGGATGTCTTTCGGGAAGCGCAAGGTAGTTAAAATAGCACAACATTTTAGAAGGAAATTTCATGACTTGGAGATGGACAGTCGGCTGCAGTTGACGATCAACATATAGGATATATGATGGCTTGATGACAATGTCGAATGAAGGGACGACATAGACAACCAAGTGTCGTGATCCATTAAGTGCTTGATCAGCTGGAAGAGGTGCAGTAGCTATCTCTGAACCAGTTGCTCATTTGTAAGTTGACTATTTTTGGAACTGAAGTTTAACGGTTACACATGAAGAGGGATGTGTTGCACCAAACTAGCTACAAACTGAAGATCTTCAAATAAACTTACCATGCACAATTTCTTTGTCCGATGGATGCATCCCAAGTTCTATGATGGCAGTTACGTCCCGCTTTAAGCTGCAATTTATCCCAAGTATTTTAACGTAAACTTCGAATTTCTAGCATAGGAAAAGGTTGAAAAATCTCCAAATTCCAAATTATTATCCCGCATAAAAAGTTTGGCCAACTTCCCATGAAAAAGAAATCATTGTCATTCTTTTCCACAACAATGTAACCTTCCAAGATCTCCCTGCAAGATCTTGAAGCATAGAGTTCGGAGGAATATCTCCATTTGAAAACTTGAGAAAGTCGGTGGAATTCTCCAAGCAAAGGAGACACAAAACGGAATATAACTTCGCTTTGATTTCTGGCGGAAGAATAATGTGCAATATCAAAACTAGAACAAGAGAGAATTTCTATAACAAAAATTGAAGTACACTCTTAGCTGGGTCTTAATCCAGTGCTAATTTCTTGAGGAACATACCTACATGAAATGACCTCTGTTTTTTAATTGATTAAGAACAGCAAAAAAGTTGGAACAAGTTAAAAGTTCAACTACTGGATCTTAATGCGACGTTTTATTACCAATTAAGGAGAAATAACTAACAATTACAACAGCAAATATTACCAGTTGGGGTTGCACATTTGAGGGTGATAAATCTTAAAGAACTCAAGAAGATGATCGGGGATAGTCACTTGCTCAATTGATGTCACCATTTTATCTTTCACCTTCTTTCTCTGGCTCATTTTGTCTATTGAAAACAGGCTCTCTATCTCCACAAGATAGGGGTACACAAGGTAGGGGTTGTTGGCATGATGGAGTATTTAGCTTCTAGTCCCAAACATAAAAGTAGTGCCACAAGTGGTTAGCCGTGTAATAGTTGTATTTATTTTTCTGGTTATTTTTGTAATAATGCTTAGTCTTGTTAGTTTGTCTGTCAGTTGGTCCATTTGGTATTGGGCACCCAAATTTGTTTGGCCCATTGTATAAATATACAATAATGGATCTAGAAAGATCCATTAGATTCTTTTCCTCACTTTCAATATACACAGAGAAGAAAATGTTCTCTCCATATAAGTTGAAACCCTAATGCATTTTTACCTAAATTCCTCCGTTCAAGATGTTTTCATGGTATCAGAGCGGGTGTTTTTGACTTCTCTCATGGATCCTTAACGTCCGATCTTACCCCGCATCCGTGTAATCAACATATGGAGATTTTCTGGTCATCGCATTTTTTTTGAGGATTCGGGTTTTCTTCCGAATTTTGGTTTGATTCTTTGTTTCTAGCTAGCTTCCACCGGTGTATAGATTTTCTTCTCAACGTTTGGGTGAATTTTCCGACGTGTGCTCTTCATTTTGGTCTCAATCTGGGCGGTGAAGAAGTTAGGGTTTTGCTCGACTTTGTTTGGGTGATAAGATCTGATTTTGAAGGCCGTTCTTCTCCGGTAGCGAAGAAGGCTGGTAATTTATTCCTTCCTTCTTAAAATTGTTTGATTACGACATTGTCTAATTTCACTAGTTAGGTATTAGACGAACGCTGTAATGGGAACTCCTGAGAACTTTTCTCCTGATCCCTCTAGCCCTTTGTTTGTTCACTCCTCTGATATTTCCGGAATTTCTTTAGTTCATGTTCCTTTTTCGGGAAGTGGATTTGGGGGTTGGAAGAGGAAGATGATTGTTGCCCTCTCTGCTAAGAATAAAATAGCCTTCGTAGATGGTACATGCACCAGACCAATTATTAGTGGACCTCAACAGAAAATATGGGACAGATGCAATAATATGGTGATTTCCTGGTTAACCAGTTCCCTTTCCCCTGAAATAGCAGAGAGTGTGCAATACTCTGATACTGGTCAAAGTATTTGAATTTAGCTCCAAACTAGGTATGAGACTGCAAATAAGGCAAAGATTTTTGAACTCAAGCGTGAACTAGCCTATACATCTCAAGGTGCTTTAGACATAGCTTCATATTTTAATAAACTGAAGAAACTATGGGATGAACTAGGGGTAATTTGCACCAATCATGCACAAAGGTGCATTTGTGCTGCTAAACCTAGTATTCAATAGGAGGATGAGGAGAACAAGCTTTTCCAATTCCTAATGGGTTTAAATCAGGCATATGTGGGTGTCAGGAGCAATTTGCCTATGATACAACCTCCTCTAACTCTTGATAGTGCTTATAATATTTTACTTAATGATGAAAAACAAAGACAATTTCCATCTAATTCCCAGTTCAACCCTGACTCAATGTCCTTCATGTGAACACTAATGCAAAAATGGGTCCCCATCCTGGTATTGGTCCTGTCCCAGCCTTCAATCATAGTGCTCCTCCTCTCTGGTAGTATCCTCAAAGGATAAATTTTGAACAGAACAAGGTGACTTTGTTCTGTAAGTACTGCAAGAAGTTTAATTGATAAATGCTTCAAACCTCATGGGTTTCCAAAAAATTCTAAGGTGTTCAAGGGTAAAAGAAGTGTTGCTGATTCTAAGCATGGTAACCCTGAGTTTAGCAATTCTGATTCTGCTGCTAACTTCAATGAGGGTCCAGCTTCTATTACACCAGCTATTGAAACTCAAAATTCAGTCATTCCAGGGTTGACCAAGCAACACATGCACAATTGATCAATCTGCTACAACATTCCAATTTGGGGGAATCCACCAGCTCTTCATCCAACCTTATGTGTTCTGCAAATTTTGCTGGTACTATGTTGACTGAGAGTCCTGTTTCTAATTCTAAACTTTGCATGCTCGCCCATATTAATTCTATCTCCTGGATAATAGATTCAGGGGCAACTGATCATATGACCTCTAACAAAGATTTACTTACTAAAATTATCTCCTTGACGGTACCCTATCTAGTCACACTTCCTAATGGATACAAAGTAAAAGTAACTTCAACAGGATCTTTTGCTTTGACTCCTACTATCACACTACACAATGTTTTATTCATTCCTTCCTTTTAGCACAACTTAATTTCTGTTCATAAGCTGATATTACAGCTGCACTGTATAGTTTTGTTTACTTCTACTTCTTGTCTGTTGCATATGCTACAGGTCCCTTCTCTGAAGATGCCTCTGGAACTTGGTAAAGAGGAAGCTGGCTTATACAAGCTTGCTTGGAAAAGACCAGCAAACTCAGTTCCATTTTCTTCTAATTTTGTTTCTCTCTCATGCAATAATATCTCTTCCTGTAATTCTAGCATTGATTCTAGTAATGTCTCTCTATGTAATTCTGGCAGTACTGTTTCTACTAATAAAACTTTACCATGCATGATGTTGTTCTGAATGATTTGAATTACATTTGGCGTCAAAGATTAGCACATATTCCTTTTACTGCTATGAAAATATGTATGTCTTATCAACTTCTTTACCACCTAGGCAATCCTTTCCTTAATCTATTTGTCCTATGGCTAGACAAACCAGACTTCCCATTCCTGACAGTTCTATTAGTACTACTAGACCTTTTCCTAACTTGTTTTAGGTTAAATTGTAAGATTTCGTGCCGTAACTATTGAATTCTATTGTTTGGCTGTATATTTACTTTGGGACTACGGAACGGTATTTCGAGAGATCCCCTGTACTACATAATTACTTTGGGACTACGGAACGGTATTCCGGGAGATCCCCCTGTCTTGCATAGTTACTTTGGGACTACGGAATGGTATTCCAGGAGATCCCCCTGCATATTTACGTTTGGGACTACGAGAAGGTATCTCGGGAGATCCCCTGTTGTATTGCTGAGAACTGAGCTGTGGTTTTTTCATGATTTCCTCCTTGTTACATTTCAGCCTTGTTACGGCTAAATTTCATTTTTGCTTTGCCTTATATTATATATATATTCCAGCAGGTCCCTAACCTGACCTCGTCACTACTCGACCGAGGTTAGGCTTGGCACTTACTGGGTACCATTGTGGTGTACTCACGCCCTTTCCTGCACATATTTTTCGTGTGCAGATCCAAGTACATCTTACCCACCTCATCGTTAGTGCAGTCGTTGCAGCTTACTGGAGACTTCAAGGTACATCTGCCCGCGTCCGTAGATCCTCGGAGTCCCCCTCTATCCAATATGTTATTTTCCTCATTTATCCCTTTTAGAAAAATATGTATAGAAGAGAGTTAGACAAATTTCTTAGAGCTTGTGAATCGTGATTACCGCATTTTGGGAATGCCGTTTATATTCAAGTGCTGGCTTACTTGTACATGCCGAACAATATTTTATTAGTATATAATATCTATCGACGTTAAGTTGTTAATTACTGCTTTATTTACGTTATTTCGATATTGTTAGGCTTACCTAGTCGTAGCGACTAGGTGTCGTCATAACGTCTTATGGAGGGAGAAATGGGTCGTGACAAATTCCGCCATGGCCCAAATCTCCCTCCGTAAGACGTTGTGATGGTACCTAGTCTCTACGACTAGGTAATCCTAACAACTTGCGGAATAACAGAAATGAAAATAGAATTTAACAACTAGACTGCAACAGATAACTATAAAATGATAAAATGTTGCTCGGCTTGTACAAATGTCCCAACACTAGAGTAAATACAGAGTTCCCAAAACCTAGAAAATTATAAGTGTCACGACCCAAAATCCACTAGTTATGATGGCACCTAACTCAACCCGCTATGATAGAATATAAGGGTCCACCAAACTCTATAGAGAATTAGGTTCCTCTCCAGGTCCAACAGTACACACACACACAACAGTAATTAAATGGCAAGAGGAATTTTACGTGAAAAATTCCAGCTCAACGGGATTAAAAACCACAACCTACCCTTGTAGGATTTCAACTTCACTACTAAGCAACTTTTTGATTAAAACCTATTCAACCTAGGAATTAACCTCTTAATCTCTCACTAACTTGTAGTACTCTATTACAAGCCACTTTGTAATAACTCTATTGCAAAGACATTACAACTTGACTAACTCTAGCCAAGACTCAAACACACTAGTTTAAGGTTTACAAATGGGTTCCTATAGAATGCTTCTAAACAAGCTAAATAGAAATTACAATTAAAGAACTATTTTAAAGTTACAACTCAACTAAGGACATACAATAACTCTATGTGGGAACTGGTCCGTAGTTGTTTTGTTCTTTGTTCTTGAAGCACTTGAAACTTGCTTGCTGGATGGTCACGTTGATGAGCTTGTCAAATGTTCAAGTGCTTTGTTTTACCTCCCTTGAATGCATATATACATGTGTGACATCACATGTAATGATGCAAGCAAGGTAAGTAAAAAGTCTTCCCTGGAAAGTTGACTGCAGCACTGTAGCGTGTGCAGGCAGTAACTTTCCAGCTGCAGAGTTGACTTCGTACAGTCTCCTCGAGAACTGGTAGGGACCTGGTCCCTCAGCTGTTCTTTCCACTCTGAGGAGTTGAATTATATTTCACACTGAATCCCAACCTAGAATCTTTTGAACTTGAGGTCTTGTAAATGTATAACAGGTTCCTTATATGATTCTGGATAGTAAGTTTGTTAGATCATCAAAACATAAAGTAAAGTACTTTTAACCTATCAATTTTTCCATTTTTGATGATGGCAAACTTATAATTGAAAATCCTAGAAGGAGCCACAAAGGAACCAGATTGTGAACCAGAAAGACCTTAAGTTCCCCATGAAACTCTGCATTCCCCCTTTGTCAGTACCTGAACTTACCTGAACTTTTGTGAATTCCCCCTGAATGAGTTTCCCTTGTATCTGTATTTTGTTTTCAAAGTATTATTCACTCATGAGCTCATATGCACTCTCATTCATTCTTTTATTATTCAATTAAAATCTTCCCCTTTTTGGCATCATAAAAAGCACATAACAGGTTAGCAGCATAAAGAAGTCTAGCATAGCTCACTCTTGCCATTTATGTGCTCACAACATGATAGAAGACAGAAACAAAAGAGCAACAGCATAGATAGCAAAAAGGAAATCACTTGCATTAACCAGAATTGGACTTTTACAGGCGGGAGCAGATTCATTATTTTCATCCACAGTCTAGAATAAACAAAAAACAATTACCAGAAATAACAAACATCACAAAAAACTTAAGAAGACAGACACTTGAAACTGGACACTAAGGGGACATTCTTTAAGGGACACTAGAGGAAGGGGGCTTGGAAGAAGAAGCAAGAGTTTGGAGGACAAGATCCATGCGAGCATTTAGGGACATTTGCTGATTGAGCAGTCTTTCTTCAGGTCCTCCACCTATTTCCTTAGTTCAGTATTCTCCTTTATTAGGCGTGCAACCTCTATGCTATGAGAACCACTAGAACCAGGTGCCTCTTACAACTGACTGAGCTGACTCTCAAGAATCGTGTTCCTAGCCTTCAACTTCCGGATCTCCTCTGTGCCACTATTCTGAGCATTTATTAGTTGAGAGATTGTGGAAATGCTTCCAACTCCTCCGACTTTGTCAATACACTCACACTCCTCCAGAGTAGTTTTTGAAAATGATTGATTTTGGGTGCCCACTTTGGCCTGTCCTAGAGGTACTTTGAAAAACTCAAAGGCCTTTGTGAGAAGGAACCCGTAAGGCAGTCCAGGATTCCCGTCTTTGAGGTTCTCTACCTTCTGCATATGCTCAATCATTATGGAAGGCAAATTGATGGAGGAGAAATTATCCAAAGTTTCCATAAGGAATAGATCAGCTTTGGATGCAACAGATCTTCTTTTAGCGCGGGGAAGCAATACTTTGTTAACCATCTCAAAGAGTAGCTGATAGACTAGAAGGAGTGCCTTCTTATGCACCTGTTCCCCATGTTGTACTGCCTTGTCCTGGACAATGGCATTTCTGAAGTTTGGTATGCAGGCACCCTGAATAGATGACACTCCTTCGGTAGGAACACCAGTATTGACCCCAATAGGGCAAAGTCCATCACTATGTCCACCCCATTTACCAACACACATATTTGATCACCATCTACTGTGAAGAGGCTGGTGTAGAAACTCCACACTTCGTCCTCACACACTATAGGAGCCTTACTAAACAAATTGGTCCACCATTGAGAGTCACAGATATCCAATAATTGTCTCATCCTAGCACTCTCTAGAATGTCAGAGGCAAATGTGCGGCCCCACAGCACTTTCTGATTCCCCAACTTCCTTTTCTCAAACCTCAGAGTTTCACTCACTTTTCTTTTCTTGACGGAACCAAGTTCCTCATCAGCATCAGCATCATCATCCCTCTTTCTTTTCACTGACTTGCCAACAAACTTTTCCTTCTCCACTGACCTGTTCTATCTATGTTCACCATATTTCTCCACTTCTTCCTCATCAGACTTGTCACCACGCTCCTTCACTATCTTGTCACCAGAACTTTTTACCAACTTTTTACTGGAACCAGCAGCAACACTCTTGGAAGAACTCTCAGCACCCTTAGAGGTGTGCCTTTCGGATTGAGAGAGAGAGTGCTTCTTCCTTGAAGGCTTGCGAGTCAGGGAACTAGGTTCCTCTTTGGTTTCCTCATCCACATCCACTATAGGAACATCCTCTACTTGTATAACTTTTCCATCTTTGACCAACCTTCTCCTTCTCCGACTCCTTTTATTCTTCATGAGGGCAAACTCTAGAGCTTCCTTTTGTTGCAACCATGTAGTAGGTCGCTTAGGAGGTGGCTCTAAAGTTGCCACTGGCTTAGTCCTAGCCCTGATAAACCTAGCATATACCAAATCATCTGCGTCTTCTTCACTGTCAGGATTCGTCTCAGGCACCACCATATTCAAAGGCTCAGCATCGAAGTGGGGAGAGGGAGCAGGATCAATACTGACCTGGGAGGATGACTCCTGACCTGGATCCTCCATGGAGGGATCAGGTTCATCATTTGGGACCCTAGTAGAATCATCTTGTGCCGGCTGTACAAATGGCACAATTGCTCCCTCTTCTTCTGTCTCTTCCCCCTGAGGCTGAGATCCTCCTGCAAATTCCTTTATAATGACCCCTTCTGACGCAATGGAAAATGTATTCTCTATCCCCTCCTTCTCTTGTGGTTCCATGGCGATTTTAACAGACTAAGGAGTGATACCTTCAGGTCACAACTTGTCCTGGTGATCTTAGTCTCTTCATGAGTAGTCACCGGATCTTCACTCAAGTGCTTAGCCATGGATAGAGTTGAAGGTTCCTGAACGAGGTTCCCTTATTTACCCTGTTGACTCTGTTTGACTGGTGAGACTGGAGGAGGACAGACATTCTCAAACTTGCTCAGATGAACAGTGGACTCGGAGTGGGTAGGAGAGGGAGTGGAGTGTGGAGGAGTCTCTTCTTTAGGGTTTGGACTAGTGACTGTGTTGGGAGAGAGGTTCACCGCTAAACTACTGACAGGTGAGGACTCAATCACAGTGTTGTCAGTCATACTAACGGTTGCTTGATTATCAGACATGATGAGATTATTCTCGAGGGACTGTGGATTTGAGAAGAGAGAAGACAAACAGGGAATTTTGAGTTTGGAAGAGAAAGGGTTGTGATGTTGATTTAATTATGATGAGGGACCCGTTCTGAAATGGCGACACCCTTTTGCTTTGGAGATGTATCGTTTAGAAAAAGGAGTGACGTTTGGGCTGTCACGTATTGGCTGAAGAGACACGACTTTAAAGATACTGTCACGGTGATGATGATGTGGCATTGTTTTTTTTCATTTTAAATTGTGTATGAAAGAACAAAGAAGCTACTAACCTGCGTTAGAGAACTAGGTTCCCTGATAGGTCTGACAAGTGATTTTTATCCCCTTATTCATCATGCACTGCAGCATCTGCCTCTGTACTCATCATGCGTGTCTACCTGTAATGGTATAGAGGTAAGTTAGACTTAGCCAGAAAACACTTTAACTGGCTTTTACCTGACTATGACTTTCATAACCAATAATGAGGAACCAGGTTCTCAGTTGGGTTTCATCATCCCCCATTGCAAGGCGATCTTTCTCAGAATGCTTTCTTCCCAGGGCTTTTCGGTGAAGATGTCTGCAACTTGATCTTCAGCAGTCACGGTATTTGGCCATCTTGAGTTTGACTCAAGTTCTTCCAATCTGTTGCTTAGTCCATAACACTTGACCATAACAGGATGTTGATTATACATATTTTGCTTCAGCTGGAGAGTGCCATTGAATTCTACTTCCTTGAGCCTCATGAGACAAGACAGGAACTCAGAGACTGTCCCAATACAGGCGAGCTTTTCCTATCCATTACTTGGAGGACCGTAGAGAACCAGGTTCTGTGTTCTTCTAGGATACCTCAAGATACTTACACCATCCTTCAGATGAGAATCCTTTGGATTTGACTGAGACCTTGCATAGAACCCAACTCTGACCACGATGTCTAGTCTACTTGTAGTGAGATACAGGAGTGATTCAATGATGTCTCTATGCAAAAGCCCTCTTTCCAACAGCTTGTTTTTCAGCTTCTGTTGTTATAGACGCGGGACCCGGTTCCTTGCTGGAATCAATGGTTCTCTACCTTGATCAGTATTTCTATTTTCTTTTTAGACGAGTATGTCAGGAAGATTCCTCCATCTCTTCTACCATCAGATTTCAAGGCTGACCCTTCCCATTGTTGAGAACATAACAGTTATACCAGATATCCTCAATTGAGTCAACAACTTTGGTCAAGATGTTTGCAAACCCTTCACCAATTAATATCGTCGTGCCCAAAATTTCAAGAGTCCTTTTCTTCTTTTCAACAACTCCATCTGAGCTGGTGTTCTTTGAGCTAAATGGTTGCGTAGTTCTTCTTTCAACATAGCATTTATCCACTTATGGCATTATCCAAACCCTGTTGCATGATTTAATCTGATGCAAGCCACATTTGTTTCTATTGGTACCTGGATCTTCTTGACAAAAGCCACAGTTTCTTTAAATATCTCATCCTTGGTTCTGAAGTGTTGTCTGCCCTTTTTGGGCTTGAATGAAGATCTGACATGTTTTTTTTGCACATGCATTGCACACTTCATGTTACTTGTTACTCAACTTAATCAGACCACGAACCAGGTCTTCAGATCCAGTTTGTTTAGAGATAGAAAACGTGCAATGCTCCAGACGTTTATCCCATGATTCAGTATTATTTTCAACAGATTCCAACCAACTTGTATCTCCACTCTGCAGAAGCTCAATCATGGCAACATACGTACTCTTGTGTCTTTTGGCTACAGCATCACCTCACCAGTCACATGATTTGAGATTGTGCATATCCTGGACAAGCATTCAACCTTATTTCCTTTGACACAAATTTTCCAACTCCTAGAACGTACCCCCTTTTCAACCATTTTCAAAAGGGTACACTCTCCTTGCAGGGCTTTTTAGTGAAGGAAAATAATTGTATTTCCAGTCTTTACCAAGTTTAACTCATTTTCAAGCTTAATGTGTGCTTCACTTGCAACTTCCTTTTCCTTTTCAGAGTTTCCAGGCCTATTTACTATTTTAAATTTCTCAATTGTTTCTTTCAAGTCTACTACCACCACTACTAGGTCATCTCTTTCTTGCTCAATGATAGAAACTCTCTCAGTCAAGGTTTCATTTTCTTTACTTTCACACTCAATGGTTTCTTTTAAGTCCACCACAACCACCATTAAATCATCTCGTTCATGTTCTATACTAGCAATTTTCTCTACTAAGGCATTCTTTTCGCTTTTTAGGTTCTCTATTGTTTCTTTCTAATCAACTACAACGACTACTAAGTCATCTCTGGTTTGTTCAGCTTCCCCTAGTTCCATAGTTAAAGTATCTTTATCATTGATAAGACTATGGTAAGCATCAATTAGCACATTTGCTAATGACATGAGCTTTTTAGGAGAGTAAGATTTCAGATTTCTCTAAACATCCAGAAAGTTTACCTCATCGCCGTTGTCATCTTCATCGTCATCAGATTGAACCATTAGAGCAAAGATTGAATCATACTCAGCTGTTTCATTTTCCACTGCCATCATTGAACTAGCACCATGGTCGTCTTCTTCTTCAGATTCGCTGGAGGAGTCTCCCCATGCAGCAAGAGCTTGCTTTACAACGTTGTCAGCATCATTCTTCCTCTTAAAGCGTTTTTCAGGAACCTGGTTCCTCTTTGCTGCTTTGTCAAAGTTGTTATTATACTGATCTTTCTTTAGGATGGGGCAATCCTTGATAAGTGTCCTGGCTTGCCACATTTATGACAGAGGTCATAATTTCTGGGCTTGCTAGAGCTTCCCCTTTTTGGAATGCCTCCATTCCTGCGAACCATCTTCTGGAACCTTTTTGTCAAGTAAGTCGTGTCCCCGTCTTCACCAATTGAGTCATTGTTGTCCGTCTTGAGGACCAGGTTCTTCTCCCTCTTGGGCTCTCTTCTTTCATTATCCTTCTTCTTCTTTATTTAATAGGTTTTCAACTTCCCAACAAGTTCATCCATGGTCAGTGTTCTGCAAGTCCTTAGCCTCTTTAATGGCGTTAACTTTGCTTTCCCAAGAACTACGCAGTACACTAAGGATTTTTCTGACTAGCTTGTTTCTTGGAATACTTTTACCAAGAGAGTGAAGCTCGTTGATGATGGAGGTGAATCGAGTATGCATATCTTGGATGGATTCATCATCTTTCATTCTGAAGAGCTCATATTCTGTTGTGAGCATATCAATCTTGGATTGCTTCACCTGAGTTGTTCCCTCGTGAGCTGTCTGAAGAGCCTCCCAGATCTTTTTTGCTGATTGACAAGCTGATATCCTGTTATATTAATTAGGTCCAATACCACACACAAGAATTTTCTTTGCTCAAAAATTCTTCTCTATGGCCTTTTTATCAGCGTCATTGAATTCTTTCCTCGTCTTGGGAATGGCTAATGCTGGATCGCCAAGGTTTTTTATAGGGACAAAGGATCCGTCACATATTACTTTCCATAACTCAGAGTCTTCAGCCATGATGAAGTCATGCATCCTAGTTTTCCACCACCCATAGTATTGACCGTTGAACCTAGGAGGTCTGTACATAGACTCACCTTCTTCGAAGTTTGGAGGAGCAGCCATAAGGATCCTTTCTAGGTGTTAATCTGATAGAAAGAACCTGCACTGATACTAATTGATAGAATATGAGGATCCACCAAACTCTATAGAGAATCAGGTTCCTCTCCAGGTCCAACAGTACACGCACACACAGCAGTAATTAAATGGCAAGAGGAATTTTACGTGAAAAATTCACATCTCAACGGGATTAAAAACCACGACCTACCCTTGTAGGACTTCAACTTCACTACTGAGCAACTTTTAGATTACAACCTATTCAACCTAGGAATTAACCTCTTAATCCCTCACTAACTTGTAATACTCTATTATAAGCCACTTTGTAATAACTCTATTACAAAGACTTTACAACTTGACTAACTCTAGCCAAGACTCAAACACACTAGTTTAAGGTTTACAAATGGGTTCCTATAGAATGCTTCTAAACAAGCTATATAGAAATTACAATTAAAGAACTATTTCAAAGTTACAACTCAACTAAGGACATACAATAACTCTATGTGGGAACTGGTCCGTAGTTGTTTTGTTCTTTGTTCTTGAAGCACTTGAAACTTGCTTGCTGGATGGTCACGTTGATGAGCTTATCAAATGTTCAAGTGCTTTGTTTTACCCCCCTTGAGTGCATATATACATGTGTGACATCACATGTAATGATGCAAGAAAGGTAGGTAAAAAGTATTTCCTGGAAAGTTGACTGCAGCACTATTCCTGTACTGTAGCGTGTGCAGGCAGCAACTTTCCAGCTGTAGAGTTGACTTCGTACAGTCTCCTCGGGAACTGGTAGGGACCTGGTCCCTCAGCTGTTCCTTCCACTCTGAGGAGTTGAATCATATTCCACACTGAATCCCAACATGAAATCTTGTGAACTTGAGGTCTTGTAAATGTGTAACAGGTTCCTTATCTGGTTCTGGATAGTAAGTTCGTTAGATCATCAAACATAAAGTAAAGTAATTATAACCAGAGTACTTATAACCTATCATGCTAGGTAAGCCAATTAACAATTACCCATTTCCAATTAACTTAATAAAATAATTAAACAAAGGAATTATCAAAATCTTATACATTTCCCAAGGACTGGTAGTAGAAATCATGAGCTTCTAAGAGAAGAGATTACAAAGCTGATAGGAAATAAATACATCTTCTGTTTGAAAAGTACATAAACAGAGTTTTAAAGTCTAAGGCTACCATGAACAAGAGGCAGCTACAACAGAAAACACAGGTATATCTTCCATTCCAGCTTCCGACGAACATAGCAATATCGACATCCGAAATCTATATGCAATGTACAGGAAGTGTAGTATGAGTACAACCGATCTCATGTACTCAATAAGTAACAAACCTAAACTTAGGTTGAAAGCAGTGACAAGCTGGAACATAGGTCGGGTCCAACACCAGTAACCAATAGCAGTTCATAATAGCGTAGAGCATATATAAATAAGGAAGTAACTCAGAGATAAAATGCTCAGATTTTCACAGTTTTTCAAAAATAGTTCCGCTTTTCAAGAATATCAGTGAAAACTCAAATACTTTACCAAAATCATCGTAAAATATGAGATAGTTTGAAAACTGCAATTTTTCTAAGCATCCTTTTCACAATAAATAAGATGTTTCATTTTCAGATAGCATGATAGCAAGTTTGAAATACCTCTCTATGACCACATATCAATGTGTGAAAAAAAAAATTCATGAATGACGTAATATCGTACAACATGAGGAAAAATGCATCTATATGCCTGTATGTCATGTGTGCATGCCAATGCCATGTATCTCAGAGATGAATCATGTACCCACACTCTCAGAGTACTCAATCTCACTTTCTCACACTTTCCACTCATCATACTCAACCACTCGGTACTGTATATGGACCATACGCCCCAGGGAAGATCCATCCTGGAATACATATACATCACTGACCATCAGTCAGTCAGTACCGAAGAAGGCCAATCCAGTCCCATGGAGAAGATCCATCTCTAGGTATATAAATTCTTCAGACAAGATCCATGTCCAGGGAAGATCCATCCTTCAATATAATCAACCGCGCTCATTAGAGGTCTGCAGACTCCAGAGGGGCTCCTTCAGCCCAAGCGCTATAATTCGTACGGACAACTCACGTGTTATAATATCAATATTAGAATCCGCACGGGACAACTCACGTGCTATCATAAATCAGAATAACCGCTGCGGCGTGCATCCTGATCCCACAACTGTCACTCATAATCAGGCTCTCGGCCTCACTCAGTCATCAATCTCTCCAGTCTCACCCACGGACTCACAATGTCATGGAAACTGACCCGGAACAATGATATGGTGTATCAATAAGCAACAACTGAGATTGAGATATGATATGAATGCATGAATATGACTGAGTACGAAATAACAATGAAATCAATGATATGACAGCAAGTGACGACCACATGGGTCCCAACAATATCAGCATAAGCCTAAACATGATAGCTAGCATGATGTACAACTCATTTACTTCATCACATGGTGAAAACACAGATATCAACAAAATAGGGCCACTATTCAGTGCCTTGGACACAACAGAGTCACAATTCACAGGGTGCACGCCCACACGCTCGTCGTGCGTCACCTCAACATCAATCGCATAGCACGTAATTCGGGGTTTCATACCCTCAACACTAAGTTTAGAAGAGTTACTTATCATAAACAAGCCAATTCCAACGGCGAGCAAGCCAATCGATGCTCCAAGAATGCCATCACGGGCGTAGCGACCTCGAACGGCTCATAACTAGCGAAAAGAAACTCAAATACATCAGATAAAGCCCAAGGATACAATTACAAATGATAAAGATCGAATTCTACATCAAATCCCAAATCCGACCAAAAATCACGCCCAGGCCCACTCCTCGAAACTCGACAAAACTCACAAAATCCGACAATCCATTCAATTACGAGTCCAACAATACTAGTTTCACTCAAATCCGAATCCAAATCGGTGTTCAAAACTCAAAAATTTATATTATGAAACTTTAGGCCAAAAGCCCCAATTTTCTCTTTCAATTCATCAACCAATTACTAAAAATGAAGATGGATTCATGAAATATAATCAAAACCGAGTAGAGAACACTTACCCCAATCCTTGTGATGAAATTTGCTCCAAAAATTGCCTCAATTTGAGTCCCACATCTCAAAATATAAAGAAAGAACAAAACCCTCGATTTTTATAGCTTTTGCCCAGCAGTTTCCGTATTTGCGGTCAAATTGCCGCATCTGCGGTCAAATCGCTTCTGCGACCATACTCACTAGCCGACCCCTCGCACCTGCGGAACAATTTCTGCTCCTGCGCACTCGCAGGTGCGACTTTCCTCCGCATCTGCGATGACCTCCAGTCAAGACTTCTTGTGCATCTGCGATGACCTATTATCCGCATCTGCGGACTCGCATCTACGCCCATACTTCCGCAGATGCGGAAACACCAGAACCAGCAATAATACACTTTAGCCAAAATTTCCAAAATGCTCCGAAATAATTCTGAGACACGCCTGAGCCCCCCGGGACCCCGTCCAAACATACCAACAAGTCCAATAACATAACATGGACCTACTCGAGGCCTCAAAACACCCATAACAACATCAAAACGACGAATCACCCTCAAATTCGAAATCAATGAACTTGAAACTTCAAACTTCCACAACCGATGTCGAAACCTATCAAATCACGTCCGATTGACGTCAAATTTTGCACCCAAGTCACATTTAACATTACAGACCTGCTCCAACTTCCGGAATCAGAATCCGACCCCGATATCAAAAGTCCACTCCCAGTCAAACATTTCAAAATTCCAACTTTCTCCATTTCAAGCCAAATTCTACTACGGACCTCCAAATCGCAATCCAGACGGCTCCTAAGTCCATAATTTCCCAACGGAGCTAACGGGACCATCAGAAATCCAATCCGAGGTCAAATACTAAAAAGTCAAACTTGGTCAACCTTTCAAATTTAAATCTTCTATCTGAGAATTATTCTTCCAAATTAATTCCGAATAACATGAAAAACCAAAACCGATGATTCATATAAGTCATAATACTCTATGCGGAGCTACTCATGCCCTCAAACAACCGAGCGAAGTGCAAATGCTCAAAGCGACCGGTCGGGTCGTTACAATAAGTCACAAGCTACAGAAGACAAACTAGTATCTCTATACACCAGAGTCTAAGAAGATAAGGAAAGGTAAACGACATAGGAGGGAATAGAGGGGGACTCTGAGGTCTGCGGACGCGGGCAGAATACTGATGACTGGTGATTTTACCACTCATTCTAGTCTCTTTTCTTTAGATTTTGTGTCCTTTAATTATGATATGAGGTCCTTTATGGTGTGTATTGTTAGATTTTCAGGTAAATGATTCCATGAAGAGAGTTGAATTCAACTGAAGTGGCATTGAGCAAAAAAGGGTTGAAACAATGCAAAACTCTTCAGAGATTCCGCATCTGCGGAACAGCGGTCGCTTCTGCGACCTCGCATCTGCGAGGAAAAGGCCGCATTAGTGGAAGAAGGCCTGGAAGGCATGAATCGCATCTATGATCTGATCAATGCATCTTGGAAGCACACTTGCGCTTGAAAACCGCATCCGCGGTGGCACATTTGCGATTGTAAGTCCGCTTCTGCGGAACCAGTGCTTTATTAAAACCTCCCAAATATGAATATTGATATTATACAGTATCTACCGAGCTTATTACTGAATTATCGATTGAATTATATTAGATGAAAACATGACGAGGCTGAAACTTATTTATTATTTCTGAAAGGGCAACTTTATGATATTTTCTGTTTAATACTAGCATGTTTTCTGACTTGTCCCCAATAAAAACGGTAAGTGTTATTACTCAGTGAGCTAGCGACTCATTCCCCGCTAATTTTTTTACGGAGACAACAGTTGACGCATGCAAGGATTTCGTTAATTAGAGCGCACAGGTTGATAGTTCTTGGTGAGCCTCGCACTTGTTCGCGTGGGCGGAGATTTTATTTATTGTTATGTTCTTTTCTATGAACTCTTAGAGTCGCTCCATAGTCATCCTTTTAGTGTTGTGAGTATACATTTGTTAATATGGACTAGTTACTAGGACTATACTTTCTTTCTGTATTTTTAGAGTTGGTTTTGGTTTTATTATGTTAGGAGGTTGGTAATATTGGTGGAAACCCGTTTGTGGTTATTTGATGAAGATTGTGACTAATTTAGGTGAATATTGGTTGGTTGTTACTTGTTTATGAGACAGGAAAATTTTTGGGATAGTCCAAAAATAGGGGAAACTCTGTCCGATTTTTTGTAAAATACCGATGAGGCTTACTTGGGGGGCACTTGCGCCTAAGTGCCGGTCATGATCCTAAATTGGGTCGTGACACCTAAGTCTAAAATTATCATACGAACCTATTGGAACTTTCAAATCCCGATTCCGAGGTCGTTTAATCAAAAGTCAAACCTTAGTCAACTCTTCCAACTTAAAGCTTCCGAAATGAGAATTTTCTTTCCAGATCAACTCCGAACTTCTGGAAATTCAATTTTGACCACTCGTACAAGTCATAATACCTGAAGTGAAGCTACCCAAGGCCTCAAACCGCCGAACAACACGCTAGAGCTCAAAACGACCGGTCGAGTCGTTACATTTTCCTGGTAAGGTTTTTAATGAGGCAGCAAGCAATGCATATTATTAATAACTATGTACAACCTCACAGGTTTTTCCTAATAAATTTTTAATGAGGCATAGTTTTGTTTTGACATGGACATCCAAGGGGGAGCGTTGTAAATAGTGTATGCATCAATATATCTCATCCATACACTGTGGATACCCGTCTCTCTGTCTACTCAATAGCCATCAAAATATATATCAACTATGCCTATAAATAGGCCTTGTAAATGCTTGTTTAATTGAGATAACAGAAGAAGAGATAAGCCTCTTCTTTCTATCTCTTTCAGATTTTGATATATTGCCTTTATTTCATAACAATATATAATTCAAGACGAAGTGAAAACAGGGAAAAAACAGAAAGAGAGAAGATAATCCAACCTCTGGGAGGGTGCGGAGGAAGACTTTATGGTGGCCGATAGCGACAGCGAGATTGGCGGAAGGGGACTTCCGGTGGCTGAACTCTAAAGAGTAGAACGCTAGAAGCCGAAATCCAAATAAGGGAGAGAACCCAAAGAGTTTGTAGTTAGAGAGCTTTTTGTAACTTTAGAATTTCTTTAATAAATGACTTTAATTAAAAATTACTTTTAAGATATGTTGTTAATTATAGATAAATGTAATTTAGTTAAATACCATTTATAATAACTAGTGCTATTAAATCATTTTTCTAATGTGTTTGCCATGTCAAACGTTAAACATATAAAAAGGACTGGAGGGTGTACTCGAAAAGCATTGCGCCACTACAAAACAGAAAAAGCACATTGGAAAGAAAAAAGGAGATTATATTTTTCACATTAATTACTAAGAGAAAGTTTTGATTAAAATCGGGTCAAAATTATTTACATAACCTAAGTTTACTCTAAAATTAAACTCATTCTCCAACTTTGAACAATTGTCATTTTCATCCTTCTATGTCTTATCCTTGACATTTTCAACTCTCCATATATGTAATACTTTTTTTATATTATACAGATATTTTTAATGCAGGTATTTAATTCATAAGTTAAAAATATTACATATTATTATATAATTTAATCTAAGTTCACAAACATTATAAATAAAATAATTATATTATGAATTTAATACAAAATGTATTGCTACTTTTATTATTATTATTATTATTATTTTAATATGATGTATATTAAAATGCATATAATGTATGTCGGTGTGTGTGTGTGTATGATTTTACGTTCCACTATTTTTATTATTCTCTATGTATATAAATTTTTAAGTTTTGATTGTTATTACTGATTTTTTTTTATTTTAATTAAAGTTAATGTAAAGTGTAAATAGATAAATTTTGCCAATTTATTATGAAATTTACCTCTATTTTACCCCCATTATATTTTTATTACTTGCATTGTATAATTTATAAAATTTTCACTCTATTTTACTCTCAATTTTGTAAATAGATTGAGTTTTGATTGCTATTAATAAAATTACTGATACAAGAAAATTATTTATTGTAATTTTTTTGTTTTTCCCATTATGTCATTATTGAACATCATTAATTTATATGCTTGACTATTACTTCTCACTTTTTTTTTGTTTCAAAAAAGTTTTTTTTAATTTGTCCACAGGTAAGTCAAAAACATAATTTAAAATAAAAAAGTATCATTATATTAAAGAATATAATTAAGGAAATAAAAAATGTAGAGGGTAAAATAGGCATTTTAAGAAGTCACATTTGATATGAAGAGTAGAATGATAATTTTTCAAAGTTGGAGGATGAGTTTGATTTTTAAAGCAAACTTGAGGGATGTATGTGATTCTGAGTGCGGAACCAAAAGGTTGCCTTTTTGAACTCAAGAGACAGAAATAGGTGGAAAGAAGTTTTGAATACAATTTTGTAACAACAGGGCCGGTCGTTTTGAGAGTTAGAGCCCCAATCCTCTATTAACTGCTTCCCCCGTATCTAATTCTGCTATTGTATCTTGCCGGGAGGGTTCGTTTTGGTTTTAGGACTGAATTGAGACACTTAGTCTCTTAATTGGAAATATTAGTTGGAAAAGTCAACCGAATGTCGGCTTGTGTGTAACGACCTGAATTTGAATTTTCATGGTTCTGTTAGCTCCGTTAGATGATTTTGGACTTAGGAGCGCGTCTGCAATGTGATTTGGAGGTCCGTAGTAGAATTTGGCTTGAATTGGCGAAAAGTTGGAATTTTGGCAATTTTGGTCGGCGGTGAAAATTTTTATATCGGGTTCAGATTGGTTTACGGAGGTTGGAGTAGGTTCATAGTGTCATTTCTGACTTGTGTGTAAAATTTGAGGTCATTCGAACGAGATTTGATATGTTTCGACGTCGTTTGTAGAATTTAGAAAATTCAAAGTTCATTAGGCTTGAATCCGTGTGTAATTCGTGTTTTTGATGTTGTTTGATGTGGTTTGAAGGCTCGACTAAGTTTGTATGGTATTTTAGGATTGGTTGGTATGTTTTGTTGAGGTCCGGGGGGCCTCGGGTGAGTTTCGGGTGCTTAACGGGTGAAAATTTGGACTTAGAAGAATTTCTGATGTTGCTGATTTCTGGTGTTTTCGTACCTGCGGTGGGGGAACCGCAAGTGCGAGGCCGCATGTGCGGACGATCAAGCGCAGAAGCGGATTTGGAAGGAGTAGTCTGGTGTCGCAGGTGCGAGGTGAGTTCCACATCTGCGATGCCCGCATATGCACATGAGGGATCGTAGGAGCGGTCTGGGACAACAGAAGCGAACATAGGTCCGCAGGTGCAGGACTGCAAAAGCGAAATCGCTGGGTAGAAAATGGGAAATGTCGAAGGTTTGATCTCATTTTCATTTTGGGACTTCGAGAGCTCGGATTTAGGTAAAATTTTGAAGGATTTTCAGAGGGAGTTATTGGGTAATGATTCCTAACCCGTTTTCGGTTATTTTTCATTAATCCATTGTTGATTTCATCATTTAATTAGGGATTTGGGGTGGAAAATTAGGGGAAAATTTAAGAAAAAGTTCTAGGACGAATTTTTAGGTTTTGACCAGGATTTTGGTATCGGATTTGAACAAATTTGGTATGGTTAGACTCGTGAGTGAATAGGTGTTCATATTTGGTAACTTTCACCAGATTCTTATACGTGGTCCCAGGGAGGCTTTTTGAGCGATTTTCCAATTTCTTGCTTTAACTTTGATTCCGTTCGCTAGATTAGTTTCTTGTAGTTATATTTATGTTATTTAATTAGTTTTGGCTAGATTTGGGAGATTCGAAGTCGGATATTCGTGGAAAGAGCATTATTTCGGATTGATTTGAGCTTGGTTCGAGGTAAGTGGCTTGTCTAACCTTGTGTGGGGGAACTCCCCTTAGGGTTTGTACTGTTGTTGATATATGAGCGTCGTGTAAGTGAGGTGACGAGTACGTACACGGGCTAATTGTTGAAAGACCTAATTTTCATTAAATAATAACCTGTCTTTCCTCTTCTTTGAACTTTATTAGCATGTGAAGTATCCTGTTAGGTTAAGAAAGCATATCTACTCGCCTTAACTGTTTACCTGAACCACGTGCAACATGTTTAGTGATTTTACCAGTTTTCCCTGAAATTTGTACTTAGGCTAAATTGTAAGATTCCATGCCGTGACTATTGAATTCTGTTGTTTGGCTGCATATTTACATTGGGACTACGAAACGGTATTTCGGGACATTCCCATGTACTGCATAGTTACTTTGGAACTACGGAATGGTATTCCGGGAGATCTCCATGTCTTGCATATTTACTTTGGGACTATGGAACGATATTCCGGGAGATCCCCCTACACATATACGTTTGGGACTACGAGACGGTATCTCGGGAGATCCCCTGTTGTATTGCGGTGTAATGAGCTATTATTTTTCCATGATTTCTTCCTTGTTACATTTCAGTCTTTATTACTGCGATATTTCATTTTGCTTTGCCTTATTATAGCTTACTGGGCCCTGACCTGACCTTGTCACTACTCGACCGAGGTTAGGATTGGCACTTACTGGGTACCATTATGGTGTACTCACGTCCCTTCCTGCACATGTTTTTCGTGTGCAGATCCAAATACCTCTTACCCGCCTCATCGTTAGTGCATCGTTGCAGCTTAGTGGAGACTTCGAGGTACATTTGCCCGCGCCCGCGGATCCTCGGAGTCCCCTTCTATCCCTTATGTTGTTTTCCTCCTCTATCTCTATTAGACACAAATGTATAGAAGACATGTCACGACCCCAAAACCAACCCGATCGTGATGGCACCTATCATGGAACTAGGCCAGCGATACAATCCCAAAACCAATCAATATTTTCATTCTTAGGATAAAATCAAAGCTATTTACAATATACCTTTATAAAGTGTTTAAAACAAAACAATAGTGCGGAAAGAAAGCCCGACATCGGGGTGTCATTAGTCATAAGCATCTACTACAACCATCTGACAACATCAAGACCAACATGGCTGGGAAAAATCACTGAATATAACTAAGGGAGAATAAGGAGGGAGGAAAGCAGGGCTGCGATCGCCAGGCAACTACCTTTCTAACTCCAATGAACCTGCCACTGAGTAATCAACTCCCGCTACCGGGTTCAGAAATACCTGAATCTGCACACAAAGTGCAGGGAGTAATGTAAGTACGCCAACTCAGTAAGTAATTAAGGTAAATAAAGACTGAGTGCAGTGATGAGCATTTTAAAAAAAATCATATACATCTCATAACATAAAAACCTCAGTGGAAATAACAAGGTTCAAATTAGTAGTTAAATTCCAAACATCTCGTAAAAATTCCAGTTTCCATGAAAGCAAGCCTCTCGGTCACTCGTGACTCAACTCTCATCAATCAGTGCTCACACTCAGCACTCACGCACAGTATATATATATATATATATATAGTCGACTGCACTCACTGGGGGTGTGCAGACTTCGGAGGGGCTCCTATAGCCCAAGCGCTATATCGTTGTGCCGTGCAACCCGATCCAATATCGCAACGTCATGCAGCCTGATCCATATATCGCTGAGGTGTGCAGTCCGATCCATATATCGCTGCGACATGCAGCCCGATCCATATATCGTTGCAGCGTGCAGCCCGATCCATATATCGCTGCGGCGTGCAGCCCGATCCATAAATATATAATCCTCACAATCAGGCCCCCGTCCTCTCTCAGTCATCAATCTCACAAGCCACTCGGGCATCTCAGTGAAAAATCAGGGAAACTCAGCCCAAACAACTTTCATATATTTAAAAAAATAGAGTAATAAAACCGAATCAAACAATGAACAGGTAGAGTCATTAATCGAGGCCAACCCTGTACTACTATAGAGTAGCAAGAGAGGTCGAGGCAGCTTTTACCTGATGAGGTCGGGATCGATTTCCATAGGAAGCTAGAAATTGGAATTGAGTTTCTATCTAAGTTAGAGTTGCGTAATTGTTCCTAATTACACTTCTAAACATTTTTGGTTTTTGATTTAACTTCTAAGTTGATACTACCAATTTGCTAAATTGAGCTAAGTTAAGCTAAGAAGAGACTATTGAGGATGTTCTAATTGGTTAAAAGGCACTAGGGGAGTGACTATCACCTAGGTGGATAATTAACGGGTTCTTGTGTCTAAGGCTAGGTTGTCATATTTGGGGATTACGATATAACCATTGCACGATTCTACCCACTCTATACCTCTCGGTAGTTCGAGTGATTTTTCCCTAATTGACTTTCTCAAGATCAATTGGGTATGATCATTGTGCAAGCAATTGAGGTTCAAGTCGGGTATTACGATCTCTCGGCTTAACCCTTTAATTGGGGATATCAATTCTCTTGAGTACGCCCCAATTCCTTGTTGGACTAATTCTAGAGACTTAGGCTCTCTTTCTCAAGAAGAGCCAAAATCAACAAAGCATAAACTAGTGTTTGCAACCACTAATTCAACAATAAAACCATAAATTAGTCCAAATATCAAACACCCATAGACATTCAAACCTTAAAACACAAGACCCATCAATTACCCATACTAGGGTTGAGCCACAACCCTAGCTGATGGGTCTAGCTACTCATGATGATAGAGAAAAACAAAGAAATAGATGAAGATAAACCCATAAAATTAAATTACTAATTAAAACTTGAAGAATCAATGGTAATACTATTGTAAAATTACTCCAAATGGCAAGAAAAGCCTATTCACGAGCGCAGCTCAGCTGTATATTCTAATTGATGCCCTAAAAATGGGAAAAGAAACTATTTATACTAGGCTGGAAATTCTGGACAAAAATACCCCTGCGGGGTTAGTGCGGACCGCACAAAATCGAGTGCGGCTGCATTAAGGCTCTTAGCTTGACTTTTCTGCTCTCTGAAGTTTGGCCATCGCGGACCACACAAAATGCACCGCGACCGCGATGGCTTCTACTGCGGTCCGCACAAAATGGACCGCGGACCGCATTGGGCATAATTCTCCAACTGTCATCTCTCTGAACCTTGGCTCTACGGACCGCATGAAATCGAGTGCGGCCGCAATGAACCCAATGCGGACCGCACAAAACTCTTTGCGGCCGCATTGCCTGATGGCCTGAGAAACATAGTCTCTGAACTTCATCCTTGCGAACCGCACAGAATGGTGTGCGGCCGCACTGGCCCTGTTTGACTGAGCTTGGTCTTGTCTTGGTACTTGTGCAAGTTTCACTCCTTTTTGAGCTGGTTTTTGACACCTTGTCACCTTGATGATCAAACCTGCAATCAAGCACAACTTGTGAGCCTTTGGGACTATTTTGTACACATTTCTAATCAAAACTTAAGCAAGAAGGAGTGTAAAATGCATCATAATCCCTAGTTATCAAGAACCAACATCAATATCAGGCCTACCAATGAACCCCAAACCAACTCCGGTCACCCACAATAGATAAATAATCCTCCGAAAGTCCACAATGACTGAATCACAACACATACTAACCTCTGACTAACCTTGGGTACATTTTTACAACCCACAACCACGAAACAATCTACCAATGAGAACTCCCAGTCTCCAAACTTAAGCTTTTGCTAATCAAAACTTAAGCAAGAAGGAGTGTAAAATGCATCATAATCCCTACTTATCAACTCCCCCAAACTTAAGCTTTTGCTTGTCCTTAAGCAAACAAAATAAGACCCACCCCTTAAGAGTTAGTCTAAGAAAAATTCAGCCGACCTAATGTGACCTCATCTAGCCTCAATTGGGACTAACAATTGTCCTCAACTCAAATGAATCATTAACAACCTCCACTTTTTTAAACACCATGGATCTTAGTGCGACACAAGAGCATCAAGAGTTGACTCAACACATCAAAGGAACTCTTTCTATTACTTCGGTCATTGTGGAACCCAAACTCACATATCCTCGACTCTCCCTAAGCAAACCTCACCTTTAGGATAGTATCACTCAGAACAAGGTTAATGGAAATGCACTCATCTCTCTCAAAGAAAGTCAAAAGTCCGGCACTAGGTACCATATGCTTGCCCCTTATGTGAGTTACCACGAATGTAAGCTTCATTCAACTCAAGATCATATAGGGCTTTTGTGGAAAAATAGTGAAAGCTTTTGGTGTAGGGTAGGAAATGTTTGGTCTAAGTAGGTTCCATCTTCCCTTTAGCAGTTCTTTTTCTTCATTTTGGCACACATTCACTTGACTTTTTTAGTCATTTCACTACTTTCTAAGGGGTTAGAGAGACACACTGTCACTCTTTCTTGTGCATTTAAACTCTTTTCTCCTTTATAAACTTTTCACACCTTTCATTCTTCTCTTTTATTGAATCCCTTCATTCTTTTCTACATTGAACATTCTTTTTGTCTTTTTGATTTTCTTTCTTTTTCATTGCCTGTCCTTTCTTCATTTTGTACCTTTTTACCACTTTGTTTCAATCCTCGTATCTCCCCCCAAACTTATACTTTTGCCATGTGCTAAGGAAAGATCGGGTGCCAAGAGAGGGTGTATTCAGAACGGGTAAAGGCTTGTAGCGTGGTTCTTGAAAGAAAAAGGTCTAAGGCTCAAAAGGGCTGACTAGGGATTTTATTATTGGTAGGCTATGGAAGTGTTCCAGATACCATTCGGATCAAGGAGAGCCTATAATCATGTCTCAAGTTAAATTCCACTTAGGATTTCGCCTAGACAAACATTCAGGGCAAGTTCTAGACCAATGGCTCGGAACTTGGACTTACAATTCAAATTCTCACCACACAAGCTTTGGGATTGCTAAAGACACAGAGTTGGGGGCCCACAACAACCTTAGATACGATTTGAGCACACAATGGTTCTGAAAAACCACTTGATGATTATCGGCCAACACAAGAGTCTCAAGGTCACAACTTTCACCATCCTACACACAACGATTTGTTTTTGACCATGGGATCAAAGACAAATGTGTTAGGCCCAAGTGAAGCTTTGCTTGAGGCACCCTTACCAACTAACTACTAAAAAGCAAAAAGAAAAACAGACTCAAACCCTTAAGAAGGTTGTCATGCCATCCGTCATCGGGAAGAGCCACGCGGTTCACACAAATTCCACCTTTAGAAAGAACCGTGGCATTTAGAAAACCAAAGGCTTATTGCAAAAACTCAAAACAAAAAGCTACGAACGTAAACTAAGAAGCTAAGAAATAAAAAATGCGGGAAGTAAAATGAATATGTACAAAAGGGGATTTAGATGAATATACAATAGGGAGAATGAATATATACATAAGAAGGTAACTTTATATACAGACCCAAAGTAAAAAGTACGAAAAGTGCAACGAAATGCTAAAGTTATATACATACCAAAGATAAAAAAAAAGAGATAAAGCATAAAATATCATCATATGTACAATCATCCAAATCCAAGTAGGGCTACCCCCTCAAATGAAAGCTGGCATTGTCCTCAATGCCAACTAACCAAAATAAGCACAAAAAGAGAAGGGAGGAAAAAGAAACTCCCTATGGGTCCTTCGTCTGGATGGGATCCTGAGTCTGAGTCCCTGGGTCCTCTGTCTGCTCAGGAACCTGTGACTGGCTCCCTGTGGCCTGTGGCTCTGCTGGGACCTGTGCCTGGACCTGGATCGAGTCCTGGGCTGACTCCTGTGGCTGGCTGGAGGAATCTCCCAGCGGGTCCTCCAACTGTATGACTGCATCATCTGCACGGGGAATCACCCTCCTCCTCTTGGGAGGCCCCTTTAACTCCGGCTCTGGCTGGGGCTGGGATGCTGGTGCTGGGCCATGCAATAACAAATCCAAAGGAAGCTGATCCACCTTCAGCCTGTCAACCTCTACCCTGAGCTTCTTCACCGACTCCTTTGAAGCCCAAGTCTTCCTCATTTTCCTTGACTCCTTTGCAAGCTCTTTAAGTGCCTTCCCATGAGAATCAATGGCCTCTGTGATCAATTTCTGGTTCTCTAGGAGCTTTTTCTGGTTGTCCAAAAGCTCCTTGAGAGTGTCATCAATAGACTGTGGGACCTGTGGAGGAGGAGGTGCTGACTGGGATGCCACCGTAGTAGTAAGTACAGACAACTTAGAAGAAGCTGTCTGCATCCAGCTGTTGATGCTGAGGAGGGCCTGGCTCAGATGGTGGGCAGTCAATGGGTAGGCAGAGGTGGAAGGTATGTCGGGAACTGTAGAACTGGATGGACCTGGGGGCATGGCTGCTGAGGTAGAAGGAGGCTGAGTAGGAGCCACTACCACTACTGGCTCTTCAGACTGGCCAGTTGAAGTAGTGGCTTTTCCCTTATAGTTCTTGCCTTTAGGGTTGTCATCACCCTGCAGGCTGTACCATGAACGCTGCCTTTGCTTTCACCTTCACATCAAATTTCCGCTTCTCTACATCTAAGTCCTTCAGGTACATGGTCAAGAAGCTGGGGAAGGGATAGTTTCCGTCACCTTCATTCACTACCCGTGTAATAACCCGAGACATCAGATTCCCGACGTTAATCGGGTACCCCGCCATGATCGATGCTACCAATACAGCCCGGTGAAGAGGGAGTGAGTTGTCGTGGGTGGTGGGGTCTAGCCTGCTGCACACAAATGTCTCCCACCCTTTAGCTTCAAAGTTCAAGGTTCTTCGCAAGATCTTCACTCCCGTAGTCAACCAGTCGGGGGTGGTACCTGGGATTGCCAAGTACTCCGCCAACCAAGGACGAACTTCCTCACCCAATGCCATCTTCTCCAGATACAGTGATTCATCCTTCTCATTGAATCCCAAGTAGTCATTTATTGCTTTACCATCAAATAGTACTCTTAATTCCGCACCTTGGTCACTTTGGTGCCCTTCTTGATGTGGGCAACATTGGTGTAGAACTCCTTGACCAGGTGCTCGTTTGCATCCTCACAGTTACTCAAGAAGTACTCCCAGCCCACTCTCTCTCTGAACTGTCTTCTCACATTGGGGTTGTGAGGCAAAGGTCTCTATCAACAGAACTTCGCTCGGGAATCAATTTCCTCTCAGGCCACCATTCTCTAAACTTATGGTAGGCCACCTCACTCACAAAACGGTCTTGCCATGCCTCCGGGTTTCTAGTTCTCTCTACTCCTCCCACCTAAGGCTCACCCCAAAAGATACACCTACTGGTGCTCGGGCAGTGGGGGATCCATCTGCTGAAGCAAGCCACCCGGTCTCTGATGCTCATATTTCACCTACTGACAATTGAGACACCGAGCTACATATCCCATGATATCCTTCTTCATTCTCCTCCACCAATAAGAGTAGGCTCATCTGTCAGCCTGAACCTGTCCGGGAAGTCATCTATAAACTCCGGGACAGAGTCAGAATCAGACAACTCCCTGGAAGGCTGATACTCACTCCCCGATGAGTAGGAAGCAGCTCTATCAGCGGCCCGGATCGCCTTCCTTGTTGCTTTTATTGCTTCCCGAACTTGGGGGATCGATTTTATCTTTCCACGTCCCCTCCCCCGGGAGGACTCTCCTCGTCCCGGTTGTTTATCACCTTCGCCTCTTGATCTCACCATTGTCTGCAAGCAACATTCAGTCATGCTTTGTTAGTATCAATATAATCAATGTAATTCAGAGTTGCAGGAAAAAGAGTTGCAGACAGTAAAAAGTTGCAGAATGCGGACCGCACAAAATGCAGTGCGGTCGCAAAGAGGCCATTGCGGACCGCACAAAATCCATTGCGGTCCGCACAGAGGTAGGGTTCAGACTAGCCACTCTCTGAATCTGTGTATCGCGGACCGCACAAAATGCCAATGCGGTCCGCATTGAGGCATTACGGACCGCACAAAATCCAGTGCGGCAGCACCCTCAATGTTCAGGTTTTAGAACTTTATCACTGCGGTCCGCACAAAATACCATCGCGGACCGCACAGAATGCAATGCGGTCTGCACTGAACGCCCATCAGCAATACCAACCTAGGGTTCAAGTGTTGATCAACTTTTGTCCAATTTTACACCTAGTAAAGAGTCCCTAAGTGTTGGTTCAGTCATTTAACTACCTAATCCTAATTAACACCGTATTTTAACTGCCCTAAGCTACAAAATTGAAGGAAAAACGGGAAGGGAAGAAGAAGAACTAAGAAAACAAAAATTGAATGAAAATAATAAAATTAAACAATTGAAAAGAGATTAAAGTACCAGAAGTAAGATGCTGAGATGATGATTAATCCTTAGTAGTCAGTTACGTGCAGTAGGGAGAGAGATGAACAGTGATTTTTAATGCTGTGAGAGTAAAGGGTTCGAAAAGTTCAAAAGGAGGGCCTCAGGTCCTATTTATAGAAAAAGTCCCGGGGCCCAGCTTACCTACCCACCGCGGACCGCACAAAATTATACAAGTTTGAGAAGGCAACCACTACGGTCCGCACAAAGTGCTCCGCGGCCGCAGTGGTCCACCGCGGACCGCACAAAATGTAATGCGGCCGCGGTGGCAAACTTCAGAGAGTTGGTTTTTACATCCATCATCAGTGCGGTCCGCACTAATTTTTGTGCCCCCGCACTAAGTTCTTTGCGGCCGCACCAAATGCATTGCGGTCCACACATCAAACTTCAGAGACTTGATCAATTCTTTTCCACTTTGTCCTGCACTGCATCAACACAATCCTGTAGCATCTCACAACCAGTCAGTCCAAAAATAAATCCTATACTATAATGAAAATCAAAGAAAGATGAAAAGAAAAACACATGGGTTGCCTCCCAAGAAGCACCAAATTTAACATCGCGGCACGACGCATGTTACCACCTAATCACTTTAGATGAAGAAGTGCCACCACGTGGCTGTCATTAATTTTTCCCAGGTAGTGCTTGACCCTGTGCCCATTGACTCTAAATACCTCCCCATTTTTGTTCTTCAAATCAAGTGCACCAAACGGAGTCACAAACACCACTTCAAAAGGTCTACTCCATTTTGACTTAAGCTTTCCCGGAAACAAACGTAACCGAGAGTTGAACAAGAGAACCAAATCACCCACTTTGAACTCCTTGCCACGAGCATATTTGTCATGAAGGTACTTCATCCTGTCCTTGTACAAGGATGAACTGGAGTAGGCATGGAATCGGAATTCATCAAGTTCATTAAGTTGCTCCACACAAAGATTTGCTGCCACATCCCATTCAAGGTTCAATTTTCTCAAAGCCCACATGGCCTTGTGTTCTAACTCAACCGGTAGATGGCAAGATTTCCCAAACACTAGCCGATACGGAGACATACCAATCGGAGTCTTGTAAGCAGTTCTGCAAGCCCATAGAGCATCATCCAACTTCTTAGACCAATCGGTCCTATTTGCATTGACCGTTTTAGACAGAATACTTTGATTTCCCTGTTTGAGACTTCAACTTGGCCACTCGCCTGAGGATGATAAGGAGTAGACACTTTGTGGTTGACAACATTCTTTGCAAGCAATGTGTCAAAAGCTGTATTGCAAAAATGCGACCCCCCATCACTTATGATTGCACGAGGAGTGCCAAACCTTGTAAAAATGCTCTTTTTCAGAAATGCAACCACACTCCTAGCTTCATTGTTGGGCAAAGCCACGGCCTTGACCCATTTTGAAACATAGTCAACCGCCACTAGAATGTAGGTGTTCCCGCACGAGCTTACAAATGGTCCCATGAAATCAATACCCCACACATCAAAAATATCCACTTCTAGAATGGTGTTGAGAGGCATCTCATCTTTCTTCGAAATACCACCCGCTCTTTGACATTCGTCACACCTCTTCACAAGATCACTTGCATCTTTATACAAAGTTGGCCAATAAAACCTACAACTTAGAACCTTCGAAGCTGTCCTCGCCCCGCCATGATGGCCACCATAAGGAGAGGAATGACAAGCCTCTAAGATACTCAACTGCTCCTCCTCAGGGACACACCTTCGGATCACTCCGTCGGTGCAAATCTGAAATAAGTACCGCTCATCCCAATAGAAATCCAAACTATCCCGTTTGAGCTTCTTCCTTTGGATAGAAGAGAGCTCACACAGGATGATGCCATTCATAAGGTAATTAGCAACATCCGCAAACCATGGCATATCACTCATTGACACATAAAGCAGCTGCTCATCAGGAAATGCATCATTGATCTCTAGGCCATCACACAACCTTCCTTCCTCCTCCAAGCGGGACAAGTGGTCCGCCACTTGGTTTTCACTACCTTTCCGGTCCACAATTTCCAAATCAAACTCTTGAAGTAACAAGACCCATCGCATCAGCCTAGCTTTGGAGTCTTTCTTCGTCATCAAATACCTAAGAGCTGCATGATCGGTGTGCACTATGACCTTGGCTCCCATGAGAAACGACCGAAATTTCTCCATTGCGAACACAATAGCCAACAACTCTTTCTCAGTTACCGTGTATTTCCTTTGAGCCTCATTCATAGTCTTGCTCGCGTAGTACACCGGATGAAACATTTTGTTCACTCTTTGACCCAAAACTGCCCCAACCGCAACATCACTCGCGTCGCACATGAGCTCAAAAGGCAAGCTCCAATTGGGTGCGGTAATGATAGGGGTGGTGGTCAACTTATGCTTAAGAAGTTCGAAGGCTTGCATACATCCCTCATCAAACACGAACTTGGCATCCTTTTCTAATAGCTTGCACAAAGGATTCACTACCTTCGAAAAGTCCTTGATAAATCTCCGGTAGAACCCCACGTGCCTAAGAAAACTTCTAACCCCCTTGACAAAAGTGGGGGGAGGAAGCCTTGAGATCACCTCTATTTTGGCCTTATCAACTTCTATACCATGCTTTGAAATTTTATGACCCAACACTATGCCCTCCTCAACCATGAAATGGCATTTTTCCCAATTGAGCACAAGATTGGTGTCTTCACAACGGGCCAACACTCTATCCAGATTTTTCAAACATTCATCAAATGAATCACCCACAACACTAAAGTCGTCCATGAACACCTCCAAAATATCTTCCACCATATTGGTGAAAATGGCCATCATACACCGTTGGAATGTTGCTGGTGCATTACACAACCCAAAAGGCATCCGAGAAAAAGCAAAAGGTGCCATATGGACAAGTAAATGTGGTCTTCTCCTGATCCTCCGGAGCAATCAAGATTTGGTTGTACCCAGAAAATCCATCCAAGAAACAATAGAAGGCACGCCCAGCAAGGCGATCAAGCATCTGGTCGAGGAAAGGCAATGGGAAGTGATCCTTGCGGGTCACCTTGTTCAGCTTGCGGTAGTCCATGCACACCCTCCATCCGGTAACTGTCCGGGTTGGAATTAGTTCATTATTAGCATTGGTCACCACGGTCATACCACCCTTCTTCGGCACACACTGCACCGGCGAAGTCCACGAGCTGTCAGAGATAGGGTACACAACCCCAGCATCTAACCACTTGATCACCTCCTTTTTCACAACTTCTTGCATTGCCTCGTTCAACCTCCTTTGATGTTCCAAGGAGGTTTTTGCATCATCTTCAAGAATAATCTTGTGCATACAGAATGCGGGGCTTATTCCCCGAATATCAGCTAAAGTCCATCCAATTGCCTTCTTCCGCTTTTTGAGCACCGCCAATGTGGCATCTACCTGGATGTTAGTAAGACAAGAGAAAAGAATAACTGGCAAAGTCGAATTAGGGCCTAAGAATTCATACCTGAGGTGTGGAGGTAATGGCTTCAACTCCAACACCGGAGGCTCCTCAATTGAAGGCTTTGTTGGAGGAGTCTTTCTATTTTCAAGATCCAAAGAGAGTTTCCTAGGCTCATAAGAATAAGAGCCCATTCCATGTAAAGCATTCACGCACTCCACTCGGCCCTCATCATCATTAACATCAAGATTCAACAATACGGCCTCCAGAGGTTCCTCCACATTAATCATTGCACTAGTATCATCAATTATCACAGCCGTGACAAGATCCACAAATGAGCACACTTCTGTACAATTGGGCTGCTTCATTGACTTGCACACATGAAAGACCACTTTTTCATCACCCACCCGGAAAGTGAGTTCCCCTGCTTCCACATCAACTAAGGCCTTCCCCGTAGCAAGGAAAGGTCTCCCCAATATGATCGGGACTTCATAATCTACCTCACAATCTAAGATCACAAAATCAGCTGGCAAGATGAATTTGTCCACCCGGACAAGCACATCATCTATAATACCCAAAGGCCTCTTCATCGATCTATCTGCCATTTGCAACCTCATGGAAGTCGGCCTCGGCTGTCCAATCCCCAAAGTCTTGAAAACTGAGTAGGGCATCAAATTGATACTCGCCCCCAAATCACATAGATCTTTAGCAAAGTCTGCACTTCCAATAGTGCAAGGAACGGTGAAAGCACCGGGATCCTCCAACTTCGGGGCCATTGAATGTACTATAGCACTAACTTGGTGGGTCATCTTGATAGTTTCACAGTCCATGGATCTTTTCTTCGTCACCAAATCTTTCATGAATTTAGCATAGCCATCCATTTGCTCCAAAGCCTCCACTAAAGGCACATTAATGGATAAGCTATTCATCATGTCAATGAACTTTTTGAACCGATTCTCATTTTTCTGCTTTGCTAGCCTCTGCGGATAAGGTGGAGGTGGCCTAGGCATGGGTGCCTTGGCTTTTGGCACAACCGGCTCCGGCATGTCTATTACGTATTCCCTAGACGGGTTCACGTCATTCTGTGTTTCCACCTCGGCATCTTGAACATCGATCCTCACTTCTTCATTCACTTTTTCATCAATCACATTTTCAACCACCAAAGGAACTTCATCTTCTTGCAACTCAACTTCATCACTCAAAATTTGCTTTTATTTGGAGGCATTCACATCACCGCCTCATCCACTCCTTGTAGTTACCGCCATAACATGATTGTTCCCACCCTTTGGGTTAGCTACTGTATCACTCGGTAGAGCCCCCTTTGGGCGAGTATTCAAAGACTGTGAGATTTGGCCTAGCTGAACCTCCAAATTTCTGATTGAAGTGTTATGAGAAGCCAATTGCGCATCGGAGTTAGCATCGTTATCAGTCATGACTGAGGATATGCTTTCAAATCAAACAGTGTGAGGATAGTAACAAAATACCCCTGAGGGTCCAAACAGTACAGGCACAAGGCCCCAAACATGACATTCAGCCCAGGTTATAAGAATTCCTTCTAAAACATATAGCTATTATACGACTTAAATCAAAATATGCAACTTTATAGTCGCTGCGGGACAGATTAAGTCACAATCCCTAACGGTGCACGCCCACACACCCGTCACCTAGCATGTGCGTCACCTCATAATAGTGAAACGATGTGAAATCCGGGGCCTCATACCCTCAAGACAAGATTTACAATCATTACTTACCTCAAACCGATCAAAATCCTACTCCGCGATGCCCTTGCCTCTCGAACTGGCCTCCAAATACCTTGAATCTAGCTACAAACAATTCGAAACAATCAACACGAGCTAAGGGGTCAATCCCATAAGAAAATGCTAAGCTTAAGGTCAAAAGTCAAAAAGTCAACTCAAAAGCCGGGCCCCGGGCCCACATCTCGAAATTCGACCAAAGTCACAAATCCAACAGCCCATTCGATTACGAGACTAACCATACTAGTTTCACTCAATTCCGACTTCGAATCGGCTTTCAAATTCCAAAAGTTCATCTTATGAAGTTCCACAAATTTTCCCCAAATTTTCACCCAAATCACTAATCAAATGATAAAATCAATGATAGATTCATGTATTTTAGTCAAATCCGAGTTAGAATCACTTACCCCGATGAATTTCTTGAAAAATCTTCGAAAAATTGCCAAGATCCGAGCTCTCTAGGTCAAAATATGAAATAAAACCCTAAATCTCGTATTTATAGTGCACCTCTCGGATTCCCATTTCCGCTGACCGCCAAAAATCACCACCCGAGCGTTCACTCCTCCGCGGTCGCGAAAAAGTGGCGCGGTCCGCGCTTCTGGTGGCTGCACAGAGAGTCCTTAGTATTTTGGCCATAACTTTCTCTATTCATGTCAAAATGATGATTTCTTTACCTTTATGGAAACTAGACACGAAGGGCTACAACTTCCGTTTTTGAATCATCTCAAAGTTCCTTGTATATCAAAAGATATAGGCTTCCGAAGTCGTACTAGCGAATCTGCAGATCTGCTCTGGAGCGCCTCCGTGACCAGATTTACGCTGTCGCGCCCTCTATTCCGCCCTCAGCGAAATTATTCCGCCCTCAGTGAAAATTCCTTCGCCCTCAGCAAAAATTAAGCACCAGAACCATGCCTGAGTTCCGGTAATGCCCGGACTCGCTCAAAACTCACCCGAAACACACCCGAGGTCTCTGGAACCTCAACCAAATGTGCCATCAAGTTCTAAAATACCATACAAACTCAATCGAGCTCTCGAATCACATCAAACCATAACAAAAACATGAATCGCACACCAATTCAAGTTTAATGTACTTTAAACCTCAAACTTTCACAATCGATGCCGAAACCTATCAAACCTCGTCCGAATGACCTCAAATTTCGCAAACACGTCACAAATGACACTACGAACCTACTCCAACTCTCAGAATTCCATTCCGACTCCGATATCAAATTTTCCACTGCCGCCCGGGAATCATCAAATTTCCAATTTGGCCAATTCAAGCCTAATCCTACCACGGACCTCCAAATCACATTCCGAACGCTCTCACAGGTCCAAAATCACCCAACGGAGCTAACCAACTCATAAAAATTCAAATCCAAGATTGAATACTAAAAGGTCAAAACTTGGTCAAACCTTTCAAATTTAAAGCTTCAAGCTGAGAATCTTTCTCCCAAATCAAATTCCGGATAACCTGAAAACCAAAACCGACGATTCACATAAGTCATAATACATCATACGAGGCTAGTCCGGCCCGAGAACTGGAGAGCAAATTGTAAATGCTCAAAACGACCGGTCAGGTCGTTACAAGACAGTTAGACAAATTTCTTAAAGCTTGTGACTCGGGACTACCGGGTTTTGGGAATACAGTTATATTCGAGTGCTGGTTTACTTGTACATGCCGAATAGTATTTTTATCAGTATATAATATCTGCTGAAGTTTAGTTGTTAAATTACTTCTTTATTTCCGTTATTTTAAAATTATTAGGCTTACCTAGTCATAGCGACTAGGTGCCATCACGACGTCTTACGGAGGGAGAAATGGGTCATGACAAGTTTGTATCAAAGCTCTAGGTTCATAGGTATCGTGAGTCACAAGCCGGTTTATTAGAGTCTCGCGGATCGATACGGAGACGTCTGTACTTATCTTCGGGAGGCTATGGAACTGTTAAGAACAATCATACTTCTTTGATTTCCTTGTCGTGCGAGTTATTGACATCAAATTCTAAAATTTCTCTATTCTACTCTTTTCACGGATGGTGAGGACCCGTACCGGGAGATCTGACGATCAGGCACCCGAGCCCCCTACCAGAGCCGCCAAAGGCCGGGGCCGGGGTAGAGGACGACCATGCGGTGCAGCCAGAGCACCTGCAAGAGCTGCGGCAGAGGAGCCCCCAGCAGCTTCAGCTGGAGGGCCGGCACCGGAGGTTCCAATTACTACACCAGCCCTCTAGGAGACTCTCGCTCAGTTCATGGGCATGTTCAGCACTTTAGCTCAGGCTGGACTGATTCCTCTAGCTCCCAACATATCTCAAGCTGGGGGAGGGGCCCAGACTCCCACAGCCCGTACTCCTGAGCAGAGGGTCCAGGTTGATCAGGCCCCAGAGTTTATTCATGTGCCTCCAGTAGCCTTGGTTAAACATGAGACCAGGGCTGTTTCTGAGGCAGAGCAGCTTAGACTTGAGAGGTACAAGAAGTACCACCCACCTACTTTCAGCGGATTAGCTTTAGAGGATGCCCAGGGCTTTCTAGAGGAGTGTCATCGTATTCTCCGCAATATGGGTGTGAGCACGTGATTTTGCCCCTATATGAATTGCTCCCATAAATTCAAGAAAATAAATTTTTCTCATTCTTTGCAATTTTATAGATTTTTGTAGAATTACTTGCATTTTCGTGCACATTTAATTTCCATTAAAATCATGAAAAATACAAACAAAAAAATATCATGCATTGCATTTAGGTTTGTGTTTACATTTTTTGGAATTAATTAGTAAATTATTTGTTTCATTAAAAATGAAAATCACAAAAAAAATTGGCTTACTTTTGCATTTTTAGCTTTTAAATTTAGGATAGTAGTTTTGCTCTTTTTATTTTAGGTTTAAGTGACTTTTATATTTTTATAATAGATAATTAGTTTAACTTTATAAATTAGATTAATTTAGGATTTAATTTAGGTTTTTAATTAAAGGAAATAAAAGAAAAACAAAGAAAAGTAGTAGGAGGATTGTATTTGGTCTTGCCCCTTTAAAATTGGGCCAATTCTTAAAAATTGGCCCAATTAATGTCCAAACTCCCAAGACCCGCTCCAGCCCACTCCCTTACCCGGTCAAAATCCCACATAAACTCCCAAAACGACATCGTTTGGCACGCTTAATCTCAGCCCTTCATCCAATCTAATCCATGGCTCCGAACTCCCCTCTCAAATCCCATATAACTGTCCTAAGAGCCCCTCATACCCTAGCGAACACCCTCATTCACACCCCTCTCTAACACAACAAACCCTAGCCGCCCTACTTCTCTCTCAAACTCACACAGCTTAAACCCTAGCCGTCGCCCACCGAAAATTTTTTCACGGCAGCGGCACATCGCCAAACACCACCAAACTTGTCCTTTACACTCCCCAGCCTCCCCTCTACACTAATCTATCAATCGTCCTGCCAAAAACCCCATCAAACTCCCCGAAAACCAGATCTAAGAAAACCCTAAATCTACCCTAATTCCGATTCCTTGCCTCCCGGGGGCTCGATTTGACTCGAGACTAGTGTTAAGAAATCGTTCTTGTTAAGAACCATTGCCTAGTGCTAGTTTTGACTTGTTTCGAGGGTCACTGTCTCGACCGAACCGCTGTGCCTGACCAAGTTCATCTCCTTCCTTGTTCGTTGCGTTAGCTCAGTCACTGGTTCTTTTCGGTTAGACCAGTACTTTACTTCTTCCTCTTTGGTTTCATTTTTTGCTTGTTTTCTGATTTTTCTTTTAATTCTAATTGTCTGCTTGTTTGAATTTGTTTGGGGTAGTTATTTGTTCAAATTAGTCGTTATTATCTACTTGTTAGAATTAACTGGGTTTTTATTTGTTTAAATTAATTTTAATGTCTACTTGCTTAAGTTAATTAGGATTCTTTACCGTTTAGGCAAATTTATATTCTGGTTCTTTGTGATTTTCTGTTTCTTTTATATTCTGGTGCCAATTGCATGTTTTAGATTTTAAGTTTTCCTTTGTTTTGAGATTTCAGTGCCAAATGATCAATGCTCATTCCTCTTTGATTGTGAACGAATTTGGCAAATAGCCGACTGTTTGATTTAATTTTACTGATAGTTTTCCATTTTGTGTTGTTTGTCTAGTTAGTAATGGTTAGGAAACTATTGGGGTGTTAGTTGAATAATAAAAACTTGGGAGGCTGTTTTGAGATTAGAAAATCAGAGTTTTCTGTTGGGGAAGCTTCTAGAATATGGGCAGCTGGCCCAATCTTGGCCAGCACAAGTGCTGGAGCCAATTAAAGGCTGCCAGTTGTCCCATTCAGTTAAAAAAAAGATGCCCTGCAGGCTGAGAATATTTCCCCATTCTGTTCCAGCACATGGCATATTCTTGAGGCCTATAAAGAGGCTGCATTTCCCTCACTCAAGATCAGATTGGAAGCCTCATTTTTCTGTATAGAACTTTCTGAAAAAAAGCCATTCAGACTCTAAAAAAACAAAAAAAGTTCTGCAACACTTTGGTCGAAATTGGTTTTGGAATTGCTCCTTGGATTTACTGTTAGCAAGGACTTAAAGACTTCAAAGAATTTCTGATTCATTCTGGGGTTAAAAATGGTTTAAACAAGCTGAATACTGCTGCATTGATGTACTGACCTACTGCTTTAGTTGAAATCTTCACTTGTTTGCCTTGTTTTGACTTCCAGGTATTCCTTGGCTCTTGAATAACATGTGAAGTACAAATGTGAAGCCATGTAATTAAATTGGAGATTCAATGACCAATGCTAGTTTTTTTTATTTAATAGTGGCTTGTGCCCTTTAGAATTTATCCATGTTCTGTATTAGCTTAACTTTATTATATGTATTCATTCATGTCATGATGTTACATTTCGTCTTAAGATTGGATCTTGGGGTTCTTAGTCTGTCATGTTGGATTTGGCTATAGGAGGAACATCTTCTGTTGGGGTGTTGTTTAAATATGTTTGGTTTAAGGGATGTTTCAGACTAGGGTAGTACATATAAATTGAGAAAGTGGACTTTGCTAGTTTGATTTGTGATTTACTGGATTTCGAGAATGCTTCCTGCAATTATGACTAAGTATTTGTGGCTAGTTCGTTCTGTGTCTTTGTACAAGTAAGATTCGGTTGAAGTGTTGTTTTCTCCCTTCAATTAACATGTCATCATGCCCAATTCAATAAGCAATGTTCCATGGCCTGTATGATTGAGTTCGGTATATTGATCTCCAATTAGCATTGTGTGTGTGTGCCTTCATTTTAAGAAGTGGGCCTGATGGGTTATCCTATCTAATATGAGGCCCAAATGAATCGGATTCGATTTCCCGTTGGTCTTGGGCCTAATCTCAGGCCCACGAGTCTTCAGCCTGGGCCCTTTCCTTTTGGTGTCTTGTGCCCTAAAGAATTGGTTCATAATACAGAGTTTGTTGTTTTGCTGGGCTTGTTCCTGGCCCAATTTCACCGCTAGAAAGTTTGTCTCTTTGGTTAATGGTGGGCTCAACTCTGAGCCCAATCTTGTGTGCTGCCTGCGAATCATCAACGAGCCTGTTGTAGGCTCAGCTTTCTTTTGAAATAAGCAAAGGTCTGTTGATTGGTCTCAATGTACACTTGCGATTGGTAAGCTTAAATTGAATCTTGCGTTAAATTAATTCATTTTATTTGTAGCACAGTTCTCCTCTTAAAAATGGAAAGAGGTGTGCCATTTTAGTTAAATCACTTATGGTCCTCACAAAGTACTTTTATTAGTTATTAATAACGAATATTCGTAGAAAAGCCTTTAGGCACGTTTAAAATACAATTGTGATTGTGTACACGTTCGCGTGATATAACTACAATTCTAAAAACCAATTCGGAGTATGCGTTCGCGCAACTTCGAACAAACTTTCTTAGTTAAAAAATTGTTTTAATAGGCCGCTAATTAAGTTTAGTTCATATAGTCCGAGGCGTGCCATCCACCATTTAATCATCTATGGCCCTCGTATTAATTTCATAACTTAGATATAAAATGACGAATGTTCGTAGTTTGCTTTAGGCACGTTTAATATGCCATCGTGGTTATGGACACGTTCGCGTGACATGATTGCGATTTTAAGAACAAAATCGGAGTATGCGTTCGCGCAACTTTGGCCAAACATTTCTAAATAATAATAAAGCGTTATTAATTATGGACACGTTCGCGTGACATGATTTTTGACGCTCCAAACAAATGGGTACACGTACGCGTGACCCGTTTCAAGATAATTTCTTAACTAAAAAAAAGGCAAATGCACATAGGTTCTTAAATAAGTAATTAGACAATTTTAATAAGCCAAGTATTATCAAAGCGACCGTGCTAGAACCACAGAACTCGGGAGTGCCTGACACCTTCTCCCGGATTAACAGAATTATTTACCTGAATTTCTGTGTTCGCAGACCGTGAATAGAGTCAAATTTCCTCGATTCGGGATTCTAAACTGGTGACTTGGGACACCATTAATTATCCCAAATGGCGACTCTGAATAAACTAATTAATCTCGTTTCGATTGTCACTTAAATTGGAAAAAACTCCCTTATATCCCTTCCGGGGGTAGTAAAGAGGAGGTGTGACAATGGGCATAGCGGAGACGAGTGGGGTTTCATTTATCGCTTTCCAGCTGAGAGGAGCTGCCTATCAGTGGTGGCATGCCTATGAGATGAGTAGTCCGGACGAGGTATCCTCACTCACTTGGACTCAGTTCTTAGATATGTTTTTGCGTGAGTATGTCCCTTAGAGCCTTAGGGATGCTTGGTGCGCGGAGTTTGAGAAGCAGCACCAGGGTTCTATGACTATGTCGAAGTATGCAGTTCGTTTCAGTGAGTTGGTCCGACATGCACCGGCCTTGGTTGCGACAGTTTGGGAGAGGGTTCGTCGCTTCATTGAGGGACTCTACCCTAGTATCAGGACCAGTATGGCTATGGAGATGGAGATGGATATCTCTTATCAGCCGATCGTGAGTATTTCCAGGAGGGTGGAAGGCATGCTTGCCCGTGATAGAGAGGAGAGAGAGGCCAAGAGGTCTTGAGAGACCGGTTATTATTCTAGAGCTTGTGCCCCAACAGCTCGCCATGGTAGGGGTTATATGAGTCGCCCTATCAATTTAGCTCTCCCAGCCGCCAGTGGTGTTCCAGCTCCTTCCAGGCCTCAGGAGCCTTATAATGCACCACCAGTATCTAGTGTGCCTCATGCTCGAGGTGCTATTAGCGGCCAACCCAGCAGACCTGGCCCGAGCTAGTGGCAGCCGCCGCGTCCTCCGAGGGGTTGTTTTGAGTGTGGTGATACTCGCCATATGGTAAGGGATTGCCCCAGACTTAGGAGGGGTGCACCTCCACAAACTTCTCAGCCGTTACGTGCTCCACCGGGTCCTCTGGCCATGCTTCCAACCCTAGCTGCCTCCCCACCCACTCATCCAGCTCAAGGTGGAGGTTGGGGAGGCCGAGGTCGCCCTAGAGGGGGAGGCCAGGCCAGGTATTATGCTCTTCCAGCTCGATCAGAGGCAGTTGCTTCTGATTCTATCATCACAAGTATTGTTCCACTCTGTCATAGGGATGCATCGGTATTGTTTGATCAAGGCTCTACATATTCATATATGTCCTCTTATTTTGCTCCTCATTTGGGTGTATCTCGGGATTCTTTGAGTTTCCTGTTTATGTATCTACTCCCGTCGGAGATTCTCTTGTTGTGGACCGCGTATATCGATCGTGTTTGATTGCTCTTAGTGGTTTTGAGACAGAGCCGATTTATTATTGCTCAGCATGATAGATTTTGATGTTATATTTGGCATGGACTAGTTGTCGCCCCATTATGCTATTCTTGATTGTCAAACTAAGACCGTGACGCTGGCTATGCCAGGCTTACCGTGATTAGAGTGGAGGGGTAACTTAGAGTCTACTCCACGCAGGGTTATTTCATTTCTTAAGGCTCAGCGAATGGTTGAGAAGGGGTGTGATGCGTATTTAACCTATGTGAGAGATGTCAGTATTGATACCTCTATAGTAGAGTCAGTTCCAGTAGTGAGGGAATTCCCAGATGTGTTTCCAACTGATCTTCCGCATGCCGCCCGATATAGATATTGATTTTTGCATTATTGCCGGGCACTCAGCCCATCTCTATTTCTCCTTACCGTATGGATCCTCCTAAGTTGAAGGAGTTAAAGGAGCAGTTGTAGGAATTGCTTCATAAGGGCTTCTTTAGGCCCAATGTGTCACCTTGGGGTGCTCTAGTCTTGTTTGTGAAGAAAAAGGATGGTTCTATGCGTATGTGTATTGATTATCGCCAGCTGAACAAGGTTACAGTGAAGAACAAGTATCCATTGCCTTACATTGATGACTTATTTGATCAGCTACAGGGTGCCAGGGTGTTTTCCAAGATAGACTTACGCTCAGGCTATCACCAACTGAAGATTCAAGAGTCGGATATCCTGAAGATTGCTTTTAGGACCATATATGGTCACTATGAGTTTCTTGTCATGTCTTTTGGGCTGACCAATGCCCCAGCAGCCTTTATGCATTTGATGCACAGTGTGTTCCGGCCTTATCTTGACTCTTTCATCATTGTATTCATTGATGTTATTCTGGTATACTCTCGGACTGGGGAGGATCATGAGCAGCACCTGAGGACTGTGCTTCAGACTTTGAGGGAGAAGAGGTTGTATGCAAAATTTTCTAAGTGTGAGTTTTGGCTAGACTCAGTGGCATTCTTGGGTCATGTGGTATCGAGTAATGGGATCAAGGTAGATCCGAAGAAGATGGAAGCGGTGCAAAGTTGGCCTAGATCGTCATCAGCTACAGAGATCCGCAGTTTTCTATGTTTGGCGGGGTATTAAAGTCGCTTCGTAGGGGGATTCTCATCTATTGCAGCACTTATGACCAGGCTGACCTAGAAGGGTGCTCCGTTCAAGTGGATAGAGGAGTATGAGGAGAGCTTTCAGAAGCTCAAGACAGCTTTGACTACAGCCCCAGTATTGGTATTGCCTACAGGTTCGGAGTCTTACACCGTCTATTGTGATGCTTCGCGGATTTGTCTTGGTGCGGTGTTGATGCAGGACGGTAGGGTGATTGCCTACGCGTCCAGACAGTTGAAGGTGCATGAGAAGAACTACCCTGTCCACGATCTTGAGCTAGCAGCTATTATTCACACCCTGAAGATTTGGCAGCACTATTTGTACGGCGTGCCTTGTGAGATCTACACCGATCGCAGGAGTTTGCAGCATATGTTCAAGCAAAAGGATCTTAACTTGCGTTAGCGGAGGTGGTTGGAGCTACTTAACGATTATGACATCACCATTTTGTACCACCCAGGAAGGCCAATGTGGTGGCCGATGCTTGGAGTCGCTGGGCGGAGAGTTTGGGAAGTTTAGCATATCTTCTAGCAGCAGAGAGACCCTTAGCATTGGATGTTCAGGCTTTAGCCAACCAGTTTGTGAGATTGGATATTTCTGAGCCGAGTCGAGTGTCGGCTTGCATGGTCTCTCGGTCTTCTCTTTATGACCGTATCAGGTAGCGTCAGTATGATGATCCCTATCTACTCGTCCTTCAGGACATGATTCGGTGAGGTGATGCTAGAGATGTGACTATTGGTGGCGATGGCATGTTGAGGATGTAGGGCTGGATATGTGTGCCCAATGTGGATGGGCTTCAGGAGTTGATTCTTGAGGAGGCCCACAGCTCGCGGTATTCCATCCATCCGGGTACCGCAAAAATGTACCAGGATTTGAGGCAACACTATTAGTGGAGGATAAAGAAGGATATAGTTGGGTTTGTGGCTCGGTGTCTCAACTCTCAGCAGGTTAAGTACGAGCATCAGAGACCGGGTGGCTTGCTTCAGAAGTTAGAGATCCCAGAGTGGAAGTGGGAGCGGATCACCATGGATTTCATAGTTGGGCTCTCACGGACTTCGAGGATGTTTGATGCTATTTAGGTGATTGTGGATCGGTTGACCAAGTCAGCTCATTTCATTCCAGTGATGACTACATACTCTTCCGAGCAATTGGCTCGAATCTACATCCGAGAGATTTTTCGCCTTCACGGTGTCCCAGTTTCTATCATTTCAGATAGAGGCGCATAGTTTACATCACGGTTCTGGAGAGTCGTACAGTAGGAGTTGGGCACTAGAGTGGAGCTGAGCGTAGCATTTCACCCTCAGGCGGGCGGGCAGTCCGAGCGCACGATTCAGATACTAGAGGATATGCTCCGTACGTGTGTGATGGAGTATGGAGGGTCATGGGACCAGTTCCTGCCGCTTGCGGAGTTTACCTACAACAATAGTTATCAGTCCAACATTTAGATAGCACCATATGAGGCTCTGTATGGTCGGCGGTGTCGGTCCCTAGTGGGTTGGTTTGAGCCGGGCGAGGCCTGATTATTGGGTACAGACTTGGTCCAGGATGCCCTGGATAAGGTGAAGATGATTCAGGATAGACTTCGCATAGCCCATTCCAGACAGAAGAGTTATGCGGATCGAAAGGTTCACGATTTAGCATTCACGGTTGGAGAGTGGGTCTTGCTTCGGGTATCGCCTATAAAGGGCTTCATAAGGTTCGGAAAGAAGGGCAAGCTGAGCCCGAGGTACATTAGCCCTTTTGAGGTATTGCGGCGTGTTAGGGAGGTTGCTTATGAGATTGCTATACCTCCCAGCCTAGCAAGAGTTCATCCGGTATTCCACGTTTCTATGCTCCGGAAGTATCACGGTAATTCGGCTCATGTATTGGATTTTAGCTCAGTCTAGTTGGACAAGGATCTATCTTATGTTGAGGAGCTAGTGGCTATTTTGGATAGGCAGGTCAGAAAGCTAAGGTCAAAGAACATTGCTTTGGTAAAAGTTCATTGATGAGGTTAGTTGATCGAGAAGGCGACTTGGGAGACCGAGCAGGATATGCACAGTCGTTATCCTCATCTTTTCACAGCTTTAGGTATGTCTCTGTACTCGTTCAAGGTCAAATGATTATTTTAAGAGGGGGAGGATGTGACGACCCGGCCGGTCGTCTTGAGAGTTATGGCCCTAATCCCCCATTGACTGTTTCCCCCGTATTTATTTCTGCTAGTGTGTCTTGCCGGGAGAGTTCATTTTGGTTTTCGGAGTGAATTGAGACACTTAGTCTCTTATTTGGAAGCTTTGGTTGGAAAAGTTGACCGGATGTCGACTTGTATGTAAACGACCTCGGATTGGAATTTTATGGTTCTGTTAGCTCCGTTATGTGATTTTGGACTTAGGAGCACGTCCGGAATGTGATTTGGTGGTCCGTTGCAGAATTAGGTTTGAATTAGTGAAAGTTGGAATTTTGGCGATTTTGCCCGACATTGGAAATTTGGATATCGGTGTTAGAATGGATTTTAGGAAGTTGGAGTTGGTTCGTAGTGTCATTTATGACTTGTGTGCAAAATTTGGTGTTAATCGGACGTGGTTTGGTAGGTTTTGGCATCGGTTGTCGAATTTGAAAGTTTCAAGTTCTTTAAGTTTGAATCGGAGGGTGTACTGTATTTTTAGCATTGTTTGGTGTGATTTGAGGGCTCTACTAAGCTCGTATGATGTTTTGGGACTTTTTGGTAGGTTTGGTTGAGGTCCCGTTGGCCTCGGGTGTGTTTCGGATGCTTAACGGATCATTTTTGGACTTTGGGAGGTCGCAGATTTTCTGGTATTTTGTTGCAGACATTTCCTTCATCGCATTCGCGAGGGAGGTCTCGCGATCGCGTAGGTCATCTGGGAGGCCAGCTCAAGTTGTTCTTCACGTTCGCGGAAAGGAGCCCGCATCCGCGAAGGTATGGTCAGTGGAAGCATCGCGGACGCGAAGAGTGGAATGCGTTCGCGTAGAGGAAGTGAGGCAGCTGTGGACCCCAGCCATTTGTTCTACGCGTTCGCGTAGTGGGTATCGCATTCGCAAAGGACCAGGAAGTGAAAGGTACGTGTTCACGAGAGGTCCCTCGCATTCGCGAAGAGGGAAAATTGGCCAGTGTAAATTTGGTTATACGCGAACGCGAGAGAGTGGCCGCGTTCGCGAAGAAGGGAACAGTTGGGCAGATTTAAAGGTTCAAAATCGAGGGTTTATGTCATTTTTTCACCATTTGGACTTGAGAGCTCAGAATTAAGCATTTTTTGGAGAGATTCTTGCGTGGGTGTTTGGGGTAAGTGATTATTACCTAGTTTTGGTTAATTCCCATGATTATGTCTTTAATTTCATCATTAAATTAGTGAATTGGGGTGGAAAATTGGGGGAAATTTGGGAAAATCCTTAGGCTGAATTTTGGGGTTTGATCGGGATTTTGGTATCGGATTTGAGCAAATTTGGTATGGTTAGACTCGTGAGTGAATGGGCGTTCATAATTTGTGGTTTTTACCCGATTCCGAGACGCGGGGCGGGGAGGCTTTTTGAGCAATTTTCCAATTTCTTTCTGTAACTTTGATTCTGTTCGCTAGATTAGTTTCTTGTAGTTATATTTATGTTATGTAATAGGTTTCGGATAGATTTGGGCCATTTGGAGTCGGATATTCGTGGAAAGAGCATTATTTCGGATTGATTTGAGCTTGGTTCGAGGTAAGTGGCTTGCCTAACCTTGTGGGGGGGAAACTCCCCTTAGGATTGGTACTGTTTTGATATATGAGCGCCGTGTACGTGCGGTGACGAGTACGTACACGGGCTAATTGTTGTAAAAACCTGTTTTATACTAAGAATTGCCCTGTTTTCCTTCTTCTTTGAGTCTTATCAACATGTGTAGTATCCTGCTAGACTAGAATAACATGCCTACTTGCCTTAACTATTTACCTGAACTACGTGCAGCATGTTTAGTGAATTTACCTGCCTTTCCTTAACTTGTACTTAGGTTGAACTGTAAGATTTCGTGCCGTAACTATTGAATTATATTGTTTGGCTATATATTTACTTTGGGACTATAGAACGGTATTCTGGGATATCCCCCTGTACTGCATATTTACTTTGGGACTATGGAACGGTATTTCGGGAGATCCCCCTGTCTTGCATATTTACTTTGGGACTACGGAACGGTATTCCAGGAGATTCCCCCTGCACATTTACGTTTGAGACTACGAGACGGTATCTCGGGAGATCCCCTGTTGTACTGCTGTGTACTGAGCTGTTGTTTTCCATGATTTCTTCCTTGTTAAATTTTCGTCTTTATTTACTGTGATATTTCATTTTGCTTTGTCTTATTACATATATATATATACCAGTAGGTCCCCGACATGACCTCGTCACTACTCGATCGAGGTTAGTCTTGGCACTTACTGGTACCATTGTGGTGTACTCATGCCCTTTCCTGCACATGTTTTCCGTGTGCAGATCCAGGTGCATCTTATCAGCCTCATCACTAGTCGCAGTCGCTGCTGCTTATTGGAGACTTCAAGGTATATCTGCCCGCGCCCGCAGATCCTCGGAGTCCCTCTCTATCCATTATGTTCATTTTCCTTCTTTCTGTGGAAATGATGTATTGAATAGTTAAGACTTCTTAGTAGCTTGTGACTTGCGGTGTTCCGGGTTTTGGGGATTGTTTTATACATTTTAGAAGTGATAACTGTATATGCCGAGTGGAATTCAGTTGCTTATTAGATAATTGTTACTGTTAGTAGATAATGTTCATGCTTTTGTTTCATTTTCGCAAAGTGTTAGGCTTACCTAGTCGTAAAGACTAGGTGCCGTCACGACAACTTACGGAAGGGGAAATTGGGTTGTGACATGTTAACAAATCAAAAGCATTTCTCTTTGCTCCCATCAAATGTGTCCAGGTAGCCCTGGTATAGTCATCTACTATAGTAAGAAAATATTTGGAACTAGAATGAGTGGGAGTGGAGTAGGGACCCCAAGTATCTATATGTTTATGCTGGAAAGGGTGAGTGGATTGGATATAACTATCAGGAAAAGGGAGCCTGGTCTGTCTTGCTAAGGGGAAAGTGGGACAGATGAAGGACTATTTAGAGGATAGTCCACAATCAAGACCAGAAATAAGTTTCATTTTGGAAAAGGGAATATGTCCAAGTCTATAATGCCAAACAACATCAGATTTATTCATTTTATTGGAATCAACCATGGTATTTACAGATGAATTGTCAATAGCAACATTATTATCTACTACAGGTACAGAACAAGCAACAAAAGAACAAGAATTGACATTAACAGATTCAACAGGAGAAGTGACATGTTGAAACAGCTTGTAAAGTCCATTGTCCAGTCTACCAAATACCACTGGCTTCCTTACCGAAGGGCCCTGGAAAGTGCAAGCAAACTTGGTGAACTGTACAACCTCATCACATTGAGACAAGACCTTCTAGACAGATATGAGATTATGTTTAAAACTAGGTATGTAAAGAACATTACGAAGGATTAAGTCAGGAAATAAAGCTAAAGAATTAACATTGGTAACCTTCACTTTATACCCATTTAGAAGAGACACAAGATAAGGAATAGGAAGAGTGATTATATCAAAGAGTAAACTCCTAATAGAAGTCATGTGATCAGTAGCTCCAGAATCTATTATCCAAACAATGCCATTCACACTAGACAACATACAAGCACCATAAGAAACACCCTCATAAGGCATAAGCTTACCAGCAAAGTTAGCAGAAGCCAAGAGAGGTGGAGTATGTGGGGAAGCAGAGATCTGGGATTGTTGTAATAAGATCATCAATTGAGAGTATTGATTCGTGGTAAGGACGGGTATGCAGAGGACTCCTCATTCTCAATAGGACCATTAGAACCACCAGGCACAAAAGAACCACCAGAGGATTCAAGCTCAACATGTGCAACAGTTCAACGAGGGGGAGGATTCCAGGTTTCTTGCAATATTTGCATATGACAGAAGACCTGGGAGCCTCAAAGGAAACCTTGGAAGGAAATGATGTCTTAGAAGTCCGAACATTGAATGAAGCAGAATGTGTGGAGAATTGGGAGGCAGAAGACACCTGCCTCTGCTTCTCATCAGACAATAAGATGTTGTACACATTCCCAACAGATAGAAGTGGTTTCATCATTAAAATGTTGTTGTGAGTTTGTATGTAGGTATCATTCAGACCCATAAGGAACTGATAAACCTTCTGCTCTTCATCCTCAGCAGCCTTACCCCTACAAGTGCAAACTCTGACCTTATAAGAAGCTATTTCATCCCAGAGTTGTTTGATTTTATTAAAATAAGAAGCTATGTCTAAAGACCCTTGAGATATGTGTGCTAATTCTTTCTTTAGCTCAAAAACTCTTGCCCCATCAGCCTTAGCATATCTCTCCTCCAATTCACACCAAATATCTTTAGTATATTCAGAGTATTCTACACTAGAAGATATTTCTTATGACAGGGAATTAACCAACCATGAGACCACAAGATCATTACACCGTTGCCACTAGCGTGCCAGAGGAGATCCTGAAAGAGGTTTGGTAGAGGTCCCATTGATAAAATCAAGTTTGTTACGAATGGAGAGAACAACCAAGATGTTTCTCCTCCAGCTGCCATAGCAGCTCCCATCAATTGGACTAGAGACCAAAGACGTTCCCAGCACGTTTGATGGATGTACGTATAATGGATGATATGTATGTGTAAAATCATCTTCGTGAAACATAGTACGAGATGCAATAGAGGAAGAAGAAGGTGTAATTACGAGATTATCAGTCGTCATTGACGGAGAATATATCAATAAAAGACAATCAACAATTCAACAAACAAATTGATGAAATATGAAGATAGACCTGGTTTACCCCCCCCCCCCCCCCCTTTTGCGACCGAAAAGAGAACAGTCTTGTCAACAAACTTCCGGCGACTCAACCAACACTGACGAAAAACCCTAGCTCGAAGTGGATGAGCAAATCAGCCAGGTACAGCCAAATATTAAGAGAAGTAGTGAAATCCAGCAGAAACAGACGATAATGAGAAGGAATCACCTAGAAAAACAAATAAAACCCTAATCCAGTACGAACGCAGTCCAAACGAAAAACTCGATGAAAACTGAAATGTAAAATAGGTTTATATCGATCGAAAGCTGATGAGACGATCTACCAGGATCTACGCTCTGATACTATGTTAACTATCGAGATTTACAGAGAGATTGACAAAATGTAAAATAGGTTTCATAGCTTGAGAGAAGGTTCGAGAGAATCTCATCTCGTCTATTTATTCAAAAGTGTCTATCTGTCTTTACAAAATGAAAGAACCAAATAATAAATAGTTAGTGGGCCTGACCTGGTGGGCCAACTAATACAAATAATGGACTCAATACAAAATGGCACAAACATTCTGCCTTTATCTAATATCCTAACATCCTAAAGATGTTGTATTCAAACAATGAAGAGTTTAAAGTTTAAGAGTGTTCCTTGATAAACTTGTGCACTTTATCGATGAATTCTTTTTGAAATACGAATATATATTCTACAGCGTTGAGTGTTCCTTTCTTTCTCGGATTAATTTCATTTAGCACGTAACATTTGTAAATTAAAAGTTCCAACTATCAACATTGCCACAATAATACGCAAATCATTCAACTAAGACTAAAAATGTCACATAATATCAAGATAAGTTCCAAAATTATAATCCGATAAATGGTAACAGTCATTGCTCAAGTATGAAGAACAGAAAAGGGTCAAATATATTCCTGTACTATTAGAAAATGTTTAAATGTACCTGTTATACTTTGAATCCAAATATAACCCTATCAACACTATTGGTTTAAATATACCCTTTTACGTTAAGTTTGTCCAAAGTGGACACCCAATCCTACATGGCACTGGCATTTGATAAGGTGGATGTCACATGGAGGCACCTCATTGCCCCTAACCCATTCCCCTCACTTCTATTTTTTTTTTCACCACTAAAATTTTCTTCACCTCCACCACTATTGCCACTATTATCGCTATCATAAAAAATATTGTATTTCAAATTTTAGTTTTTTATATATAGAGTAGGGGCGCTGAGGTGGCATGCCATGTGTGGCATCCAGCTCATCAAATATCAGTGTTACGTAGGACTGGGTGTCCATCTTGAACAAACTTAACAGAAAAGGGGTACATTTGAACCAATTGCATTACGGCAGAAGTATATTTGGACCCAAAGTATAACGAATGGTATATGTAAATATTTTCTCAGGGTATCTTTGGCCCTTTGCTGTATAAAGAATTGCCAAAAATGACCATTTGGAGTCAAACAGCCTATAGTTGAATATAAAAAATTGGAACTCTTAACACATTCATAAATAAAGCAAGTAGAGACAAGAACATAAATAGCCTCAAATAGCAACCTCCTAATGTATATTGAGCTTCTTTTTTTGTCCACATCCTTCCTTTATTCTATTCGGTTCAATCTCAAAGAACACTATAGACTAGAATGTCAAATTTTTGCTCACGTTCTTACTATGAGATTATGAATTTTCTTGCTTCTTGTCTCTATTGGACTCTTGGTTAAAGACTATTCAATCGCGGAGACCATCCTGCAGTCTTTGAATCTCTCTATTGGTTAAAAAGATGCACATATCATGAATAGTCGTAGAATGTACTCTCGCTCTACTTTTGCATCAAATTTATCTATTTATCATAAATCAAGTTATAAATTGAGTAAGAATTACATCCATTAATTTTAGATTCAATGACCTGGCCTCAAAGGGTCGGACCAATAATTTAATAAGATCGACAACATGTCTGAAATTTAAAGTTGGGACCATTATGCTTGCAAGAAACAGTCCAACGAGGAACGAAAAAGTGGTACTCCCTCCGTCTCATATTAATATTCATGGTTACTAAAAATAATTGTCTCAAATTATTTGCCATTTTAGAAGATCAAGACAAAAATAATTATTTTTTTTTACCCTTAGTAATAATTGTTCTTGAAGATAGAGATAACACATAAATAGAATATATATTCAATGAAGAGAGATTATATCTTAAGACATAAATAAGGGTAGAACAGTCTAATTCCTTCCTAATTATTATTTTTTAAGGGGCGTGTAAAAGAGGAACACGATACATAATATGAGACTGAGGGAGTACTTTCTTTTCCATGAAAAACAGCACATTCCAATGCCGACCTCCATTTCTGTGCATCTGTTTACTGCTCCTGTCTAGCTCGAAGAGAAAACAAAAATGCACGTCTGAATCTAGAAGATTTTCCTTTTTGTAAGGATGTTAGCAAAGTAGTATTGTTAGAGACTGTGCGTCCACCAGACTGTATAGAGAACCGGGTTCTCTATGTGTTTCCTCTGAAAGTACTGATGAACCAAACTGTATAGGGATCTGGTCCTTTATCAGTTTGGTACAGTGTTAAGTTTGTGTGAGTCCACCAAATAGCAGAGTACTTGGTCCTTTATCGGGTTCTGCAGTGAATGCTAGTAAAGTTGAATGTAAATAAGGCCGTGGATTTTTACGTGGAAAAATCCCACACAAGGGGATCAAAAAACCACGACCTACACCTGTAGGCTTTTAACTTCACTAACTTGCAATCTCCCTATTACAAGCCACTTTACAATAACTCTATTGCAAAGACTTCAACTAACTTGTGATGCTCTCATCACAAGCCACTCTATAACTATCCTAGTTACAAAGAATTTGACTAACTTGTGGTATTTCCACCACAAGCCACTTTGTCACACTACGGTTACAAAGGCTTTGACTAACTTGTGATTCCACCACAAGCCACTTTGTCACACTACGGTTACAAAGGATTTTTCTTATGACTCAACCTAATCAATGCTTCTAAGAAAGCTAGATAGGAGTTATAATGATGAACACATAACAAAGACTCAACAACCCTAAGGACTTAAGATATCATCAATTTCGGATCATGTCCTTGAGGTTGCAGCAGCTTTGTTCTTGAGAGGGGTTCTTGAACACTTGAGAGAATATTTTCAATGGGAAGTGACTGCTGCACTGTCTGCTGCACTATTGCAGTCAGTCACTTTCTGCAATTTCTTTCCAGTTGTAGTTGACTTGTACTTCTGTCAGAGAACCCTAAGGGACCAGGTCCCTGTTGTGTTCCTCTTTGTACAGTTGCGATCAGTCACTCAGTTGCGTTCCAACTGTATAGTTGACTTGGACTTCTGTCAGAGAAGTACCAAGAGATCAGGTTCCTGATCTGGTTCTTGTGCACACCGCCCAGATTGTCTTGAGTTGAGTAACTTGAATGATGCTTTGTATAGACTCATTGTAGGTATACCTTGAGAATGATCACTTGAAGTGATGTGAGCACTTGAGTTGGTCAGAGAATGAGTGGGCGCTGGAAACAGTGCAGTGCGGCATAATCTTCGTTTCCAGTTGTGTCCAATTGACTTTGTACTGTCGTGAGGAACCCACAAGAGTATCAGGTCCTTGTCTGGGTTCCTACCTCCTGAAACTGTAGCAAGTTCACATTTGGCTGGAATCCGTTAGATGCAGTGTAATCCATGTGAGTCAGGTTCCCTATCTGGTTCTTGACATTATGTTTGTTAGATCATCAAAACACAAGGCAAAGATATTGAAAACCTATCAATCCTATCAATTTCCCCCTTTTTGATCATGATAAACATAGCATTGAAAACAAGGTGTTAGAGTTCAGAGAACCAGATTGAATATCAGGAGACCACAGGTTCCCCCTGACTTTATGCCCTTTCTTACACATGTCCCCCCTGACACTTTACTATCATTCTTGGTCTTTTATCTGGTTCCATACAGAAAGTTTGTTAGATCATCAAAACATAGATTAAAAGACCTTAAGCCCATCAATTTCCCCCTTTTTGATGATGACAAACTTTTGACATTGATGACTATTTGACTTAACCAGATAAGGTACCAGCAACCGCATATGTTCCCCCTGACTCTATGCTTCTCCCTTAATTATTTGCTACAATATCAGTTTAATCAATTCTTCTTCCCCCTTTTGGCATCAGCAAAAAAACACAGTCAGACAAAAAGGCATAAAGAAGTCCAACAAAGCTAGCTCATGCCACATATGTGCACACAGCATGATAAAAAAGAGAAGCAAAAGGGAAAACAAGCATTGTACAAGCAAAAGAAGAGCTGTTTCATTTATAGGAAATTAGACTGTTTCAACAGGAGCAGCAACGGTGAAATCCAACATGTCATCGCAAAAAGACAGACAAAAAGAAAACAATAGCCACAAAACATCAGAGCAAAAGATAACTGGCCATGGAGAGGATCCTAGGGGGCACTAGAAGAGGGAGGCTGAGAAGAGGAGGCAGCAATGATTTTGAGAGCTAGGTCCATGCGGGTAGTTGCAGACAATTGTTATTCAAGCAGTTTCTCCCGCAGATTCTCCACTAGTTGCCTAAGTCCAGAACTTGTCTCATACTTGCCATCTCCTAGATTATCGGGCAAGCGTGCGACCTCACAAGACTTTTTCTGAGTTAACTCTTCTGCCCAAGGCCACTGTCACTTAGAATGGTCTTCATTGAACCAGGTCCTCCCACAGTTTCTCACTTTTTTTTTTTGGATATTTCAATAACCTTCCCATTCCTGCTTGCAACAGCCACAATGTCACCCTTAAACAAATCTTTCTCAGTCACAACCTTTTGAGATCTTTTCACTAAGGAACTAGGTTCCTCCACAGCATCTTTATCAACCTCAACCACTGGAATGTGTTTATCGGCCACAGTTTTCCCCTATTTCATCAACCTCTTCCCCCTTTTTTTTGTTTTTTTTAATACTCTGCTTACTCTTCTGCAAAGGCAGAATCAAAAGCCTCTTTCTTCTACAACCACCTGGTTTGTTTCAGCTGAAAGAGAATCAGGTTCTTCAACAGATTCTTCTATGACGGTGTCATGAACCGGAGACTCAAAAAGCACCAGAGTTCTTTCATCCCCTAAGAATGGAGTTTCTTCCCTCTGAGATTCAGGAACAGAGGAGAAGTAGGGTTTGCAACACATGGAAGTGAAACTGGAGATGAGGTGACTGGAGAAGAGTAGAGGTGACTGGAGATGAGGATCTATATGTGTATAGTAGTATCAGGGATAGTGAAGAAGTGGTTTTCTGGTGATGGTGTTAAGGGAGGAGGAGATGTGGGAGTTATGTTGATGGCAAGAGAAAAAGATGATTATTCGTTGGCCATGGTGAGAGAAGTGGTAGAGAGTTCTGAAGGAAAAAGATGCAAAGCGAGACAATGGTTTAGAACTGCTGGTCTGAAAAGTCGGATGATGTGGTAGTTGGATTAATTTTGCTATCCTTTTTCTTTGAACAAGCATGCGAAAAACACATTACTACTAACCTGTGGTGCAGGAACCAGGTTCCTGACCTGTTTTTGTTAAAGGGTTTTTGCAGCTCTCCTCCGAAGTTCAACACTGTACCTTTAGCTTCTATGATCATTATGTGTGTTTACCTGCAACGGTATAGATGTGAGTTAGGCCTAGTCAGAAAACACTTTAGCCAATTTTACCTTAGTGTGACTATCACAGTTATGTCAGCAGAAACAGGTTCTCGATTAGCTTCAAGTAACCCCAGTGCCATCCTGTTTCTCAAAGTGTTCCCTTCTCAGAGCTTTGGTGAAGATATCTTCAATTTGATCTTCTGTGCAACAAAATCTTATACAAATAAAACCCTTTTCCACATTGTCCCTGAGAAAATGGTGTCTGATATCAATGTGCTTGGTTCTCTTGTGCTGAACCGGGTTCTTTGCCATGTTGAGAGCACTGGTGTTGTCACATGGAAGCGGTACACAATCAATGTATATACCAGAATCTTCCAATTGTTGCTTGATCCACAGTGAATGAGCACATCACGAGGCAGCTGCAACATATTCCGCTTCAGCTGTTGAGAGAGCTACTGAGTTTTGTTTCCTTGAACCCCATGAGATAAAATATGATCCAAGGAAATGAGCCATTCCAGATGTGCTTTTCTTGTCCACCAGATAGCCTGCATAATCAGCATCAGCATAATCAATAAGGTTGAAATTGTCACTTGAAGGATAGTATAGAACCAGGTTCTGTGTGCCCTTAAAATATCTCAGAATTCTCTTGGCAGCCTTCAAATGAGATTCCTCAAGATTTGATTGGAACCTTGCATGTAATCCCACACGGAATACAATGTCTGACCTTCTGGCAGTAAGGTAGAGTAGATATCCAATGATTCCCATGCTTCCATGTCAAACCTTTTCAAAAGTTCTTTGATGCATTTCTGACTGATACACGTTCCCTTTATGGACTGCTTCACTTGAAGACCCAGGAAGACATTCAGTTCCCCCCATCGTACTCATTTCTTTACATAAT
>NW_017673647.1:124882-125617 GCF_001879085.1 Nicotiana attenuata
ATCTGACTGAGCCATCAATGCAAAGGTTGAGTCATATTCAGCTGATCTTTTTCTCTTGAAGTTCTTGGAGAATTCTTGCTTCAAGAGAGGACAATTTTTCATGAAGTGTCCACCCTTTCCGCACTTGTAACAAAGATCATTGTTCTTTGATCTGTTAGAGCTGTCCCTTTCTAGCACTTCTCCATTTCTTCTGACCACCTTCTGAATAAGCCATGTAACTATCTTCCTCACTCGAATCATTGTTAGCAGCTTTAAGTACCCGATACTTTTCCTTCTTTGGTTTTCTCCTTTCAAGAGTTGGTGGAGCAGCCATGAGAATCCTTCCTAGGTGTTAGCCCGATAGGAAAAACCTGCTCTGATACCACTTGTTAGAGACTGTGCGTCCACCAGACTGTATAGAGAACCGGGTTCTCTATGTGTTTCTTCTGAAAGTACTGATGAACCAATCTGTATAGGGATCTGGTCCTTTATCAGTTTAGTACAGTGTTAAGTTTGTGTGAGTCCACCAAATAGCAGAGTACCTGGTCCTTTATCGGGTTCTGCAGTGAATGCTAGTAAAGCTGAATGTAAATAAGGTCGTGGATTTTTAGGTGGAAAAATCCCACACAAGGGGATCAAAAAATCACGACCTACACGTGTAGGCTTTTAACTTCACTAACTTGTAATCTCCCTATTACAAGCCACTTTACAATAACTCTATTGCAAAGATTTCAACTAACTTGTGATGCTCTCATC
>NW_017673648.1:0-4022 GCF_001879085.1 Nicotiana attenuata
ATGCCTCCAAATATTCAGAGCATGAACAATGGCTGCCAACTCGAGATCATGAACCGGGTAATTCTTCTCGTGGATCTTCAACTGCCTCGAAGCATAAGCAATGACTCTGCCATCCTGCATCAATACCGCACCAAGCCCAATACGGGAAGCATCACAATACACTGTATAGGGTCCTGAGCCTGTGGGCAAAACCAATATCGGTGCCGTAGTCAGAGCTGTCTTGAGCTTCTGAAAGCTCGCCTCACACTCATCCGACCATCTGAACTGGGCACCCTTCTGGGTCAATCTGGTCATCGGGGCTGCAATAGATGAAAATCCCTCCACGAACCGGCGGTAATAACCTGCTAACCCCAAGAAACTCCGAATCTCTGTAGCTGATGCTGGTCGAGGCCAGTTCTTGACTGCCTCAATCTTCTTCGGGTCCACCTGAATACCCTCTGCTGATACAACATGACCCAGAAATGCAACCGAACTCAACCAGAACTCGCACTTCGAGAACTTAGCATATAACTGATTATCCTTCAGAGTCTGAAGAACCACTCTAAGGTGCTGATCGTGCTCCTCCTGGCTGCGGGAGTACACCAAAATATTATCAATAAAGACTATCACGAACATGTCCAAATATGGCCTGAACACTCGGTTCATCAACTCCATGGATGCTGCTAGGGCATTGGTCAACCCAAACGACATGACCAGGAACTCATAATGCCCGTACCGAGTGCGGAATGCTGTCTTAGGGACATCGGATGCCCTAATCCTCAGCTGATGGTAGCCAGATCTCAAGTCTATCTTTGAAAACACCTTCGCACCCTGAAGCTGGTCAAACAAATCATCAATCCTCGGCAGTGGATACTTGTTCTTTATCGTCACCTTGTTCAATTGCCGGTAATCAATGCACATCCTCATCGATCCATCCTTTTTCTTCACAAATAACACTGGCGCACCCCAAGGAGAAACACTCGGCCTGATAAAACCCTTCTCTAGCAAATCTTGCAACTGGTCCTTTAACTCCTTCAACTCTGGCGGGGCCATGCGATACGGCAGAATAGAAATGGGCTGCATGCCTGGGGCCAGATCAATACAGAAATTAATATCCCTGTCGGGCGGCATACCCGGCAGGTCTGAAGGGAAAACCTCGGGGAACTCCCGAACAATAGGAACAGAATCAATAGAAGGAACCTCTGAGCTGGAATCGCGAACATACGCCAGATAAGCTAGACACCCCTTCTCGACCATGCGTCGAGCCTTCACATATGAGATAACACTGCGGGTGGCATGACCTGGGGTCCCCCTCCACTCCAATCGGGGTAAATCTGGCAAAGCCAAGGTCACGGTCTTGGCGTGACAATCCAAGATAGCATGATACGGGGACAACCAATCCATCCCTAATATGACGTCGAAATCCACCATGTCTAAGAGCAATAAATCAACACGGGTCTCAAGACCCTTAAATACTACCACACAGGAACGATGAACTTGGTCGACCACTATAGAATCCCCCACCGGTGTAGATACATAAACAGGAATACCCAAGGCATCACTAGGCCTAGTCAGGTAGGGTGCAAAATAGGACGACACATATGAATACGTAGACCCAGGGTCAAATAGCACTAAAGAATCCCTATCACAGACCAGAATAGTACCTGTAATAACTGCATCTGAAGACTCAGCCTATGGCCTGGCTGGAAGAGCATAACACCGGGGCTGGGCCCCACCTCCCTGAACCATATCTCTGGGACAATGACTGTTGGCTGGCATCTACCTCTGGCGGTCCGAGCTCCACCTCTATGATCTCTACCTCCACCTCTATGGCCTCTACTCCCGCCTCTAGCTGGCTGGGCGGCCTGTGGATTACCTGATGCCTGAATCATAGGACGAGGACCCTGCTGCTGAGAGCTGTCAGAAGCTCGAGGGCAATACCTGGCAATATGTCTCGTGTTGCCACACGTGTAACAAGCCCTCGGCTACTGAGAATAACGGAGTGGTGGTGCGCTGATAGGTGCTGATGGTGAACTGAAAAGCTGCTGGTCAGAAGACTGCGGCTGAGAGCCACGACCACCTGAAGTACCATGTGAGACCTGTAGGGCTGATTGAAAGGGCCTCGGAAGATGGCCTCTACCATAAGAATCCTCACCTCCAGACGAGGTACCACTGAATCTACCTACATGACGGGGTCTCTTGTCTGACCCATGACCACCTCCCCGTGCAAGAGCCATCTCAACTCTACGGGCCGCATTGGCTGCCTCCTGAAAAGAAATCTCACTACCAGCCCCCATAGCCATCTGGAGACGGATCGGCTGAATCAATCCATCAATAAACCTCCGCACCCTCTCTCTCTCGGTGGGGAGTATAACAACAGCATAGCGTGCCAGATCAATGAACCGAGTCTCATACTGTATGACTGACATAGAGCCCTGCTGGAGGCGCTCGAACTGCCTGCGAAGAGCCTCTCGCTGAGTAACTGGGAGAAACTTCTCCAAAAACAACTCTGCAAACTGGTCCCAAGTCAATGACGGCGACCCTGCTGGTCTGGATAAACAATAGTCCCTCCACCAAGTCTTGGCGGATCCTGCCAGTTGAAAGGTGATGAAGTCGACCCCATTGGTCTCCACAATACCTATAGTCCGGAGAATCTCATGGCAGCTGAATAAGAAGTCCTGGGGGTCCTCTGTAGGAGCACCGCTGAAGGTGGTGGTGAAGAGCTTGGAGAACCTATCAAGCCTCGATAAAGCATCTGAGGACATAGCCGCTCCATCGCCGGCCTGAGTCACAATACCTGGCTGAACTTCCACAGCTGGCTGAACTACTGGAACCTGAGCCTGGGGAGCTACCTGCTCCGGAGTACGTGTAGCAGGAGTCTGAACCCCTCTTCTAGCATGAGAAGTGGCTGGTGCTACTGGAAGCAAACCCGCTCTAGTGACCTCCTCCACAAAGCCTACCAATCTGACCAGAGCGTCCTGAAGAACTGGGGTGGCTATGAACCCCTCTGGGACCTGAGCTGGGCCCACCGGAGCTGCTGGGGCTGGAGCCCCCTTATCATAATCAACATGAGGCTCCACCTTTGGGACTGCCGCTCGGGGCTGAGCTCTGCCCCTGCCTCGGCCTCTGGCGCGGCCTCGGCCTCTGCCCCTCGCAGGAGCTGCTGCTGGGGGCTCGGGCTGCTGCGCGGTAGAAGAGGAAGCACGTGTTCTCGTCATCTGCGAAAGAACAGAGTAGAAAGACAATCAGTATTTGAGAAACAGAATCGCACGACAAGAAAGAACAAAAGTGAAACTTTTCCTAACGTACTGGAAAAGTTTCCTCTACGTACTGGACGACTAGCTTCCTCTAAAGCTTCATAAAAACGTTTTGCGTCATCATTAGGAGTTTGTTCAACATTTTCATTGGGCTCACCCCCAAAGTGCATCCCAAAAGCATCCGCAACCATATCATGAATTCTAGAATCACAATTTGTATTCTCCACCGACCTACTAGTTTCACCCACAACCATGTTATGAAATATCCCATGGCTACCATCGATCCCTCCATGACTAGTCCACACAAAGTAATTCGCTATAAACCCCCTACTATAAAGATGAACCTTAACTTCCTCCGGTTTTCCAAACTTCATACAGTCGCACCTAACACAAGGGCACCTAATTACTCCTTCATTTATGTATAGCGGAAATGACATTGCATGTCTAATAAATTCATCAACCCCTTCTACAAAATCCTCCCGCAATCCCCGCCGATTAGGAAAATTTCTTGTCACGACCCGGATTTCCCACCCTTGGGAGTCGTGATGGCGCCTGCTAATAGGAGCTAGGCAAGCCAATTAGTTTAACACTTCTCTCAACATCATTAACAGTATAAATAAGAACGAGACAATTAATATAAAAGCGGAAGTCTCGAAACATAAATAACTGAAACCAAGTGCGGAAATTCAAATACACCTCTACCCAGATCTGGTGTCACTAACTCACGAACTTCTACTGAATGCTAAATACAAAGTCTGAATAAGAACACAGTACTGTCTGATCCGA
>NW_017673648.1:4164-7582 GCF_001879085.1 Nicotiana attenuata
CGTAATCTAGTGCAAAAAAGCGCAGAAGTGTAGCATCAGCACAACCGACCCCATGTGCTGGTAAAGTGCCCTGGCCTAACCCGGCGAAGTAGTGACGAGGCTAGACAGGACCTACCAAAAACAACCTGTGCAGATATATATATGCAAAGACAACGGAAATAACAACAGAGAACATCAACTAAAAAGGGGAAGGGGGCATGCTCGGGGAAAATACAGTGAATACAGGTCAACGGATATAACGACGAAACTACCTCAATACCATAGCTCATATATAAGTGGTCGGCGCGCCACACGATCCCATTTCTTAATTAATAAGTGGACGGCGTGCCACACAATCCCATTTCATAATATATAAGTGGTCGGCGTGCCACACGATCCCATTTCATAATATATAAGTGATCGGCGTGCCACACGATCCCATTTCATAATATATAAGTGGTCGGCGTGCCACACGATCCCATTTCATAATATATATACATATAATCTTTCTAAAGGAGGCCCCATTAGGGGGAATTCAACAACATAACGATTTAACCCGGCAAGGGTACAACTAACAGCCCAAATATCCCGGCAAGGGAGCAACAACAATAATAGACTACGTGTCCCGGCAAGGGAAAAGTCACAACACTTTCTCTTTTAATCACTTCTTTCTCAATTATCAAATTCTAGTTCGAGACAACAATCCAATAATATACCAATCGCAATTCCTCCTCAACCTTTTACATTATAGGAAACTTAACAATCAAACAAGAAAGATGTTTCACAAAGTCCGGTTCAAAAACAGTTAAGACCCACGGTCATGCTAGACTCCGGTGTATAGATAACCGTCACCATACCTATACACCGTACTCTTCATTTAGCAATTAGCAAATAATATCCTAATCCTGTTCCCTCTAACCAAAGTTAGAACAAACACTTACCTCGGTCCAAGAATAGCAATCAACTCTCTAATACCGCCTTTCCTCTACAATCCAACTCCGAAACAATGATATCTAGGCATAATTAGTTCAATAATATCAATAAGGGCTCAAAAACATAATCCCATAGCCTAGAAATGAAATTCCTATCATTCTTCCAAAAACACCAAAATTCGACCCCGGGCCCACAAGGTCTAAACTCGAGGCTCGGACCAAAACCCGATCACCCATAATCCCACGAGTTCAAATATATAATTTATTTCAAGATTTGACCCCAAATTGAGGTTGAATCACCCAAAATCCCCAAAGCCCTAACTCTACCCAAAACCCCCATTTTCTACTTTGAATTCATGATTTAGGGCTAGGAAATTAGTGATTAGTGGAAGAAATTAAGAGGGAAAGAAGTTAAGAACACTTACCTAAGAGGCTATGGAGAAAGAAGCTCTTCAAAATCGCCTATGGAGTGTTAGAGAGAGGAGCTCGTGTGAAGAAATGGCTAAATCCCGAGCTACTGATTCTGTTTTGAACTTAAAAATTCGCTGGGCAAAAATGCCCTTCGCGTTCGCGTGAATGAGGACGCGTTCGCGAAGGGTGGATGGTTTAAGGCATCGCGAACGCGAGGTGCTAATCGCGAACGCGTAGAAGAAGGGGCTGGGGTCTGGGACTGGCTAGTACGCGAACGCGAGAGAGGACTCGCGAACGGGGTGAAGGGGAAGCCTAGGCTATGCGGACGCGGGGTATTGTCCGCGAACGCGGTGAAGAGGGACCACTGAAGCTTCGCGAACGCGTGACTGGAACGCGAACGCGAACGCGAAGAAGGGATTTGCTGTGCAAAAATTGCAGAAAATCTGCTATGTTTTCTAAGTGTAAGACTACCCCGAACCACCTCCGAATCACTCCCGAGCCCTCGGGGCTCCCAACCAAATGCACACACTAACTCAATAACATCCTACGAACTTAGTCGAGCGATCAAATCGCCGAAATAACATCAAAATCAATGAATCCAACCTCAAAATCATCATTTTCATTTCAAACTTCTTAAACTTCTAACTTTAGATATTTAGGTCCGAAACACGTCAAATGACACCCGATTTCGACCAAACTTTACAGAAAGCGCTTAACACATATTTAAGACTTGTACCGGGCGTCGGAATCAAAATACGAGCCCGATACCATAGTCTTTTAATCAATTTTCATTTCCATTTTCCTTAATAATTCAGAAAAACAATTTCATAGAAAAATTCATTTCTCGGGCTCTCGACCTTGAAGTTCGACTCCGGGCATATGCCCGAGTCTCATATTTTTCTACGGACCCTCCGGCACCGTCAAATCACGGGTCCGGGTCCGTTTACCAAAAATATTGACCAAAGTCAACTTTAATCATTTTAAAGCCACATTTTGAAATTTTTCAAAGAATTTAACGTATAAGCTTTCCGGCTACGCGCCCGGACTACGCACGCAAATCGAGGCAAGCAGAAATAGGTTTTCAAGGCCTCGGAAGCACGGAAAAGAGAGAAATACGGTTATGACCCTTTGGGTCGTTACATTTCTATTGTACATCCATGTACGATGTTCCATCTATATAAATAAAGCAAGAACAAATTAATTTAGTTAATTCAAGTATTTATAATGTATTTTTATTTAGGACAATGTATTTACAAGTACTCTTATTTAGGTATTGCTAATGTATGAATTGTTTCTTTTCACAATTTAACTCAATATAAATTAATACAAGAACTAAAAGATCAAAATTTCTACCTTAATTTCATAAATCTAATGTAGTTCAAACCAAAAACCCTAATACTAAATAGACAAAAATTCTAAAAACTTACATAAAATTATATAGCAAAAATTAAAAATTAAAAAGCTAAGAAGGTAGATTACTAACCTTGGTAGATTAAAGGAGGATTAAAAAGCAGTGGTGGAAAGGGGTGGGGGACAGCGGCTCCGGCGACAGTGGTAGCGGCGGCTCCGGCGACAGTGGTAGCGGCGGACAGTGGTAGCAGCGGCTCCGGCGACAGTGGCAAGGGGTGGGGGGATTGATTTATGTAAGGGAAATAGAGAAGGGGAGGAGAATATGTTGAGAGAGAGTTTGAGAAATTTTTGGTAAGAAAATAAGAGATTGGGAGGGCAAACCCGATTTTGATTCTGGATTTACTAATAGCGACCAACTTTGGTCGCTATTTTTGGTAGCAAATAAGTATTGACTATTTTGACCAAAATAGCGACCAAAGTTGGTCGCCACTTTTTGACCGTTTGACCAAAATGGCGACCAAAGTTGGTCGCTATATATAAAACAAAAATAAATTATTTTTAGTTCAATTTAAAATTATGTACATATGTAGTATAAATTTAGGATTTTAATTCATTTTAATTTATATATATATATATATATAGATAGATACACACACACACACACACACATATATATATATAGATACACACATACACCCACACACACACACACACACACACACACACATATATATATATATAGACTA
>NW_017673648.1:8596-11341 GCF_001879085.1 Nicotiana attenuata
TATATTCGATATAATATTACCTAATACACTTATACTTAGTGCATAGTATAGCGTAAGTATATATATTCGATATAACATTACCTAATACACTTATACTTAGTGCATAGTATATCGTAAGTATATATTATATATATAAGCTATATTCGATATAATATTACCTAATACACTTATACTTAGTGCATAGTATAGCGTAAGTATATATATAATATATATATAAGCTATATTCGATATAACATTACCTAATATACTTATACTTAGTGCATAGTATAGCATAAGTATATATATTATATATATAAGCTATATTCGATATAATATTACGTAATATATACTTAGTGCATAGTATAGCGTAAGTATATATATTATATATATAAGCTATATTCGATATAATATTACCTAATACACTTATACTTAGTGCATAGTATAGCGTAAGTATATGTATATATATATATATAGACACACACGCACACTTCGTAGTACTATTCATCCCTTGTATTACAAAAGTGTTAACGACTAACATTTATATTATTTATTTAGTAAATACAAAAGTGATTTTTAATTTTGACCAATGGTGACCTAAATAGCGACCAACTTTGGTCGCTAAACATACATAATTTTAAATTAGCGACCCAAGTTGGACGCTAAATTTATATCAGATTTATTTATCTTTCATATAATTTTTAAAATATTAACTGGGTCCCAGTTTTGCGACCAAAGTTGGTCTATATTGTACTTAGCGACCAACATTGGTCGCTAAATTTGAATTATATCTATTTATATTTTATAATTTTTTTTAAACAAAATTATAATTAGTAAAATTTTATAACTGGGTCCCAAATTAGCGACAAAAGTTGGTCTCCATCTGTTTACTCTTTATATAGCGACCAACTTTGGTCGCCAATTTTAAATTTTATTTATTTATATTTTATTATTTTTTAAAAATAATGTTATAATTATAAAAATTTCATAGGTGGGTCCCAAGAAGCGACCAACGTTGGTCGCTAATGTGAGTAATTCTCTGACCAAGCAAGTCTGACCAGTCCGGTCAACAGTTTGACAAAATTGTCGACCAATTTGCGACCAACGTTGGTCGCTAATTATTTTAAAATTATTATTTTTTATTATTTTCACCAGTTTGGCAACCAACTTTGGTCGCTTTCCTTGACAGACCAACGTTGGTCGCTAAACTTTGATCGCTTTTTGTAGGAATTCTAGTAGTGATAACCGAATGTGTGCATATCAATACTTTAAGATTGATATTTTAAATTCCAACAATACAAGGTCTTTAATGGGCTCTTACATTTGCAGATGAGGAGGTAATAATCTAGACAAAATAGTCATTTAGTATATTTTTTTTTTTTAATTTTAGGACTTAGGATTTTATTATTAAATTTTTCCTAAGAGATAAGATAAAATCATAGAAGACAACTAGATTATAAATGAGTTGTCATCGTTTTGTTCTTGCATTTAGTCCAACAAATGAAACCATCTCGCTATAATTTTTATACTAAGTTTTTTCTTGTAAAATATTAGTTCAATATTAGTCCTTCTTTAAATTTTACATTGTCACTATCAAATTTTTAGAAGGTATAACGCCAACTTTTTCATTAAATTTTTAAATTTAATTTTTAATTTGTGTTATTTGACAAATCTTTAAAGAAGTGTGATATAAAAAATATTTTATGTTTTATTTTCATTATTAGATTACATAAATAATAATTTTTTTTTATAAGTTTCGACATAAGTCCAGATAAATCACAATAAAACATCTAAATAAAATTCCTTCATTTGTTAAGCTAACTAAATGAGAATGATATTTATTATTTAAAAAAAATTCTTAAATTTTATTTTATAACTCAAACAAATTATACAATAATATGTATGTAATTTTTAAAATTTGTATATTCATTGATATGGGTACACGCGCAAAGCGCGTACCCTAAGACTAGTCTATACTATATTAAAAGCACGAAGGCCCTTAGCGAATTGTCGTTCGCCTTTTTTACCCTTTAAAAATAGATTTCACACTAGACAAAATTGTAATTTTAAGTTATGTTCCTAATATTTAGGACTTTGTTATCAGTTAAATATTTGTTTATTAAATTTTTCCTTATTTAACTAGGTAATAGATCTTAATATTTGGTATTATTAATCCCGCTTCAATTAAGGTTCTCCAAACGTATGTACCTGTTGACATCACGACTCAAAGTAGTCTCCTTTTGATTTTGATATCTTACTTAACTATTTGTTAGCTTTGAATTGTTAAGCTCTAATAAAGGGGTTAAGAAAATAATAAAATTTTATTATAATAAAATGATGCCTGATTTTTATACGTTAAAATTGATTTTGTATTAAATAAAATATAATTTAATTATTTTTCTAATATTAGGAGTTTAAAATTAACTTAAAATTTTCAGATAAACTATTAGATCAGTTTTTTCTTTTGAACATAAAATTATTATTTGATAAAAATATACTTATAGTTAATCAAAATTGTAAATAAAATTAAATATTTTAAAACTTGGGATGAGCTAATATTACGAATTTGAATTAGTAAAAATATTTTCTCTAATATTGAAAACAAATAATCAAGCCTTTGAACTTAACAAAAAAAAATGTCTTTGAATCAGCTAAATAGTTAAAAGCCAATTTAATTTTTCTCAAATTCAACATATAAGTAAGATTAATTTTTAAGTTGATAAAACTCTTAGGATACAAAAATATCCATGGGGGGGGGGGGGGGGGGGG